>NC_045629.1:77246563-77474063 GCF_009829155.1 Mustela erminea
CTAATGAAAGAATATGTGGGAGGAAAATAATTTTAATTATGACAACCATTTGGGGATGTATATACCATCAGCATGCATTCTTATAACAGCGTGAGGCATATGTTAACAGAACAGCCGGTATAATGATGTCCTTAAGGGAAATTACTTTGTTAAAAAGGTAAGTAGATCTGAGTGTAAAGTTGGTCTCTGGGGCATCTCTGTTATGAGAGTTTGAGCAAACATTTGAAACTATATGATTCTCACATAGAAAAGCCATTGTTGGAACATAATCCAAATGGGTTAAACATCTGGAATGATATTCACAAGGTCGAACACACAGTAAACACGATATGCCACAAACACAAAAATGTGCAAAAAATGACAAGCACGTGCAAACAGCTATTGAAATCATGTTCATGAGAAGGGTGGACCTAGGAGTGAATAGGTGGGGAATCAGTGCAGAAATGAAAACTACAGAAAAGGGACAAATGGAAAATCTAGGGCTGAAAAGTCTAAAATCAGAAGTGAATAACAACATCAAAAAGAAGTGAACAATTTGCCAAATGAGTATGATGAGATTTTTCTCTACTCATTGTAACAAATACTGAAGAAGGGTGATAACGTCTCCAACTATGATTATAGAAATGGGTATATTTTAACTTTAATTTTAATTACCATATTTTGCCTTATGGTGTTTGAAACTCTACTAGTAAATGCATAACCATGATGGTTAGTATTGTGTCCATTTGGCTAGACCATGGGGTACACAGATATTTGGTCAAACATTATTCGAGGTGTTTCTGTGAGGATATTTTTGGATGAGTTTAACACTCATTTATTTATTTTTAAATATTTTATTTATTTATGTGATAGAGAGAGCACAAAGCAAGGGGAGTGGCAGGCTGAGGGAGAGGGAGAAGCAGGCCCCCTACTAAACAGGGAGGCCGATGCAGGGCTCAATCCCAGGACCCCAGGAGCAAAGGCAGATGCTTAACCAACTGAGCCATCCAGGTGCCACAAGTTTAACATTCAAATTGGTATACTAAGTGAAATAGATTGCCCTGCCTGGTATGTGTGGGCCCCATCTAATCAGTTGAAGACCTGAATAGAACAAAAGAATGGACCCACACCCAAATAAGAGGATATTCTCTACCTAATTACCTTTAAGCTGAAATATCAGTCTTCGGACTCACATTGAAACATGGGCTTTTGCTGACTCTTGAAGTCACCATCCTTTAGACTCCCAAGTCTCAGGCTTTTGGGGGCACACTGGACTCCCATTATCAGCTCTTTAGAGTCTCCAGCTTGCAGAATATAGATCTTGGGGCCTGTCAGTCTCCATGATAGCATGAGATAAGTTCTTATAATAAATCTCTTTCTGTGTATATGTATACATATCCTATTGGTTATGTTTTTCTAGAGAATCTTAATATAATAATTAAATTGGATTTTTACATTTTCCTAGAGAATAATCATTTTGTAATCTTTGTCAGGCAATTTCTAGATCTCCAGGTCTTTGGAGTAATGGAGCTTTATTAGTTTCCTTTGTTGGTGTCAGATTTGCCCGATTCGTCACCATCCATGTAGCCTTGTGTTGATTTCTGTGCCTTTAAAGAGGCGAATGACTTTTCCAGGCCTCACAGACTTGTTTTCAATAGGTAAAGATATTTTCTTATCAGTTTCCTGGGCTACTGACATGGCCTCTGGAATCACCATCATACAAGGTTGGAGCAAGTTGTGTCTGCACTCTTGTTGGGTCTGCAGAGGGGTCCGTGGTTAGGGGTCCTGTCACTAGGGACTTGGGTGGGCATGGATCTTGTCTGGTCCCTGACAAGACATGCCTCCAAGGATGGAAATGCCTCCAGCAACTTGGTTCATCAGGATGGTATTGAGACAAAGGTCCATTTCAGAATCCTCAGTTCAGTCCACAGACAGCTGGCCTGATGCCAGGTTTGTGGTGGGTGTGACTCTGGTCAGTTCTCTAAGTGGGCACCTGCCTGGTCACTGGGTGGTCACTTGAGAGGGTAACACTGGTCCCAAACCATGGCTGAGGGGGCTGGAACCATGCCCTATAGCTGTTTCAGATTCTACAGCTAAGATTAGAGTCTGTGCACCTGCCTGTGCAGGCATAGATGGGCACATCCCCCACCAGGTATCTGAGTGGAGGCATGAATGGGCAGGTCTTTCTGAGTGTGGCTGGGAAGGGCTAGGACTGAATTATAAGGCTGTTTCAGGATTTATAGTCAGTCTGAAATTTGGGGTTCACTCTGGGTGATACAGGCAAGCATGGGTACTGCTGTTTTTCTGGGTGCTCTTGTCCATGGCCATTTTAGGATCTGTTGCTGGATCTAGGTTGGCTGTTCTATATTTGAGGGCAACTAATGGCCAGGTCTCCCATTGGGTACCTGGATCAGTGGGATTGTTGTAGTTAGTGGCTGGGAGGAACTAGATCTGAGTCACAGGATCATTTCAGGATCTTCTGTCAGACTAAGGTTGCTTGACTTTCCTCTAAAACATGATGGACATGTCTCCTCACTGGGCCCTGGACCACAGGGACTTCTCACAGACAATGGTTGTATGGGATTAGAGCCAAGCATAGAGACATTTTTGATATCTGGGGGTGCTGATGGAGTGTCTCTTGCTGGGTCTCTGGGATGGCAGGACTGCCCCTGGACTGTAGCTACAAGTGGCTGGAGCCTAGTTAAAGGGCTGTCATAGGGTGGCCTTGTGTCCAGGGGCTCCCAGGCCAAGGCCAAGAGAGCCTGAAGCCAGGTCACAGGTTGTTTCAGGGTCCACAGCCCAGACTAAAGTATCTGGACCTATTACTTAAGGCATGGGTGGGTGCAACTCCTCTAGGACCCTTGGTATATGGTGCTGATAACAGGCTGGTGACAGCCAAATGGGGCTATAGCCTAGTCTATGGGGTACAGAGATATTTCTGGGTCTACATCCAAAACCAGTCAGTCAGTGAGCTACCTGTGTGGGGTTTCTTGGTCTTGGACTCTACCTGAGTTCCATAATCTGCCACCTGGGTCCCAAAGCTCCTAAAAAGGCACTCTTGTCCATAGATAGTTGCCCAATCACTGTGCTGAGGGGAGATACAAGTAGAGAACTCAGTATCCCACCATTTTGCCAATATCATCAAAGCTGTTTTTATTTATTTATTTATTTATTATTTGGTTTTGGTAGTTTTATGATTTTATTAACACAGATATGATGGGCATATAAGCTTCTATTCATTTTCTTTACTGCACAGCCTGGCGTGGGATTGGCAACTCTGATGGCCAGCTGGGCTGTTCTTGCTATGGTGTTTCTGTGGTTCTTGGAGAAGACACTGTGAGCACTCTCTGTACAGTGAATTGTGTTGCACATCAGTGACACTAGAATCTTCCAGAAGCCACTGGGTCTCATGTGCTTTGTCTTCTTGCTGCTCCCACAAGGAGTTTTGGATGTCAGGGTCTGGCCCTTGAATCCTCTGTGCCCCCTATTTTCAGTGTCTCTGAGTTTCTGCCAGTTGTGCTTAATTTTGACATACCAGTTTGACTCGTGTCTGATGAACTTTTTGGTCCTCTTTTTCACAACCTTGGGCTTCATCAGAAGTTTGAGGACGGTCATGAGGCCAAGCAGGAGATGGCTGTCACCTCTGTAGGCAGAGCCAGGAAAGAAACAAAACTGTGTTTTTGAATCTCTGATTGATTTCAAGATTTCTCTTGGTCTTTTGCTTTAAGCTGATGATTTTAAGTTTTAAGACGTTGTTTTAAATTTTAGTTTGACCCTGATGTTCCTAGTTTGGTTTCCTTTGTATTTATCTTACTTAGAGTTTGCTCAGTTTATTAGACCTTTAATTTTTTCAAATATTTTTTTCTGCCCTGGTGTTACTCTCTTTTCTCCCTAGAGACTTAATGATTCAAATCATAGGTCATTTTCCACATATGAGTGAAACCATATGATAATTGTCTTTCTCTGCTTGATTAATTTCACTTAGCATAATCTCCTCCAGTTTCAATAATGTTGACACAAATGTGGGTATTCATCCTTTCTAATGGCTGAATAATATTCCATAGTATATATGGACCACATCTGCTTCAACCATTCATCTGTTGAAGGGCATCTCGGCTCCTTCCACAGTTTGGCTATTGTATACATTGATATTAAGGAGGGCATGTGTTGTGATGAGCCCTGGGTGTTATATGTAACTATATTGAATCATTGAACACTACATCAAAAATTAAAGATGTACTATATGGTGGCCAACTGAACATAATTTAAAAAAAAGTTTTAGGCCATTCTCTTTTTATTATATCAAAAGTTCTGGTGGTTTTTGACTCCCCTTTCTTTTGTTTGCTGTTCTTTGCCTAATCTAAGATTGAAATCAGGTGAAAGCAATTTGATTTTTTTTTTTGTTATATAAAGATTGTTTTGGCTATTATAGGCCTTTTGAATTTCCACATAAATTTTAGAATCAATTTGTCAATGCCATGAAAACAATCTGATTTGAGTCATAACAAATTAATAGATAAATATATATTTAGTAATATTATAAGGATAAATGAAGATACTAGAAACATGAGAGTTTTTTTAATAAAACAATAAAAATGGGATAAATGATTATCAGTCTTACAAAATAAGAGGGAGAAAGAGGCAATTAGTGATGAGGAAAGACATGTTAGTGAATAGTGGATATCTTAACATGCCTGTAATCAAAACACACAACTAATTAACCTTTTAACAAAGGTTATCAGAGTAATAATAAGATAGCCACTTCTACCTCTTATTATCACAAGAGACCCTCCTAAAATAAAACTGCAGATTAGATTACATATAGGTAGGAAAATACATATGATGCATATTCTAAGCAAGGGAATGTAGACATAGGCATCTCACTCTTTTAAAAAGTGTAACTTAAAAGAAATAGCATTAATAAGAATGAAGATGTTCATTCCTTAATATTAAAAATAGAAGGGTGTGGGATTATGGACATTGGGGAGGGTATGTGCTTTGGTGAGTGCTGTGAAGTGTGTAAACCTGGTGATTCACAGACCTGTACCCCTGGGGATAGAGTATTATGCCTCCATCAGAAAGGATGAATACCCAACTTTTGTAGCAACATGGACGGGACTGGAAGAGATTATGCTGAGTGAAATAAGTCAAGCAGAGAGAGTCAATTATCATATGGTTTCACTTATTTGTGGAGCATAACAAATAGCATGGAGGACATGGGGACTTAGAGTGGAGAAGGGAGTTGGGGGAAATTGGAAGGGGAGGTGAACCATGAGAGACTATGGACTCTGAAAAACAATCTGAGGGTTTTGAAGGGACGGGGGGTGGGAGGTTGGGGTACCAGGTGGTGGGTATTATAGAGGGCACGGATTGCATGGAGCACGGGGTGTGGTGCAAAAATAATGAATACTGTTATGCTGGAAATAAAAAAAAATAAAATAAAATAAAAATGGATAAGGAAGGTGTGGTCCATATACACTATGGAATATTATGCCTCCATCAGAAAGGATGAATACCCAACTTTTGTAGCAACATGGACGGGACTGGAAGAGATTATGCTGAGTGAAATAAGTCAAGCAGAGAGAGTCAATTATCATATGGTTTCACTTATTTGTGGAGCATAAGAAATAACACTGAGGATGTGGGGAGATGGAGAGGAGAAGGGAGTTGGGGGAAACTGGAGGGGGAGTTGAACCATGGGAGACTATGGACTCTGAAAAAAAATCTGAGCGTTTTGAAAGGGAGAAAGGTGGGAGGTTGGGTGAGCCTGATGGTGGGTATTATGGAGGGCACGTATTGCATGGAGCACTGGGTGTGGTCCATAAACAATGAATTCTGGTACACTGAAATTTAAAAAATAAAAAATATATATTTAAAAAAATTCACCATATACTAAATCACAAAAAAGTCTTATAACTTTAAGAAACTCAGATAATTGATGCTATATATACCAGTGCTTTTCAGACATTATTGTAAATAAGAATCACCTACTAAGACTGTTAAGACACAACAGATTACTAATTGACTGATTAGTCAATTATTGCCTAAACAATAAAATCTATTACACTGAATTAGTGATTGAGATCACTAATTGACCTCAATCCCTAGAGATTCTGTTTCAGTAGATTTGGCTGCAATATTGCACTACTGGGTATTTATTCCAAAGATACAGATGTAGTGAAAAGAAGGGCTATCTGTACCCCAATGTTCATAGCAGTAATGGTCACAGTCGCCAAACTGTGGAAAGAGCCAAGATGCCCTTCAGTGGATGAATGGATAAGGCAGATGTGGTCCATATACACTAGGGTGTATTATGCCTCCATGAGAAAGGATGAATACCCAACTTTTATATCAACACAGACGGGACTGGAAGAGATTATGCTGAGTGAAATAAGTCAAGCAGAGAGAACCAATTATCATAATGGCTTCACTTATTTGTGGAGCATAAGGGATAACATGGAGGACATGGGGAGATGGAGAGGAGAAAGGAGTTGAGGAAATTGGAGGAGGAGATGACCCATGAGAGACTGTGGACTCTGAAAAACAATCTGAGGGTTTTGAAAGGGAGGGAGGTGGGAGGTTGGGGGAGCCTGGTGGTAGGTATTATGGAGGGCATGTATTGCATGGAGCACTGGGTGTGGTGCATAAACAATAAAATCTATTACACCGAAAAGAAATTAAATTTAAAAAAAGAAATAAAAGAAACTTTTAAAAAAAGAATGTACATTTCTAACAAATGTAAGTTAATGACATGGTACCAATGCCTGGACCAGATTTTGATAGCACATTCTCTTACAACAATATAAATTACTTCAAAATCAGTAATGAAAATACCTTTAAAGACAAACAAAGGTATGCTCCTAAAAGTTATTTTTTAATAACTTTAATTCTCGTAATTACTCAGGGGTTAAGAAAGATATCACAATGAAAATGGCAAAGTATTTTGAAATGAACTATGAAAGCATTAAATTAAAATCTCAGAGATTAAGTCAATGTGATATTTAGAAGTATATAGCCTGATATATATTTATTTGTGAAAATCGACAATATGGGGATTAAATGAGTTATAGTTTCAATTCAAGAAGCCAGAAACACACAAACAAAAATAGTTCTACTTCTACTAATGAAGCAGTCAAAAACTCCTGCTGAGAACATAGAGAATAAATGGATAAAATACAAAAATAATTTGAATGCACCAAAGAGTCACTGAGGGAGCCAAAATTAGGACCATAAAAAGAAGGGAAATGCACAAGGGTGAGTCCAATATTCTACATCACTTTTTCCTGCAAAGCATTAATACATTTTTGTGTATCCCAGGTTGAGAAGTTTAACACAAAGAGAATGCTAAGGAGTAAAGAAACTACTTATAATTTTGGCACTATCTTGAGGCTAGAGAGAATAACATAGACTTATGGCTACTGAAATAACCAATATTTAAGAAGCAAAGATGCCACAAATTAGAAACTACACAGTAAAATGCCTGGTAGCCTCACCACTGATCACCTAAGAGAGTTGCTTATTCATTTGTCAAGAAAGCCAAAAAACTGCAGCCAGGAGATTGAAGAGTTGGCTAAATGGAGCATCATGTTGGGGATGTATATCTTAGATTTCTTGGTGACCAAGAAAAAGGAGTACTGATAAATAGCCCAGATGTTCTCTAGGGACTTCTAAACATATATATTACTACATATTCCTAGGGATAGGAGCAAGGAAAATAGTAAATCAGGTTTTATAATGAAACCCAGTTTCAGACAAACTTAATTAACTGATTATGATAAACTCATAAACTAACCAAATTGATATATATAAAATACTGAAACCAGGAATTTCAGGAAACATAATCTTTTCATGTACCTATCCAACATTTACCAAAATTAACCAAATGGTGGTCAAAGGACTAGTCTCAGCAAATTTCAAATATTAACACAATTTAGAATTTATTCTCTGCTTACATGGAAAATAAGCTAAAAAGCAGTAACATAAAAATATTCTTTTATATTTGGAAATTAAGATATATGCTTATAAATAATATATGAATCACTATAATAATCCTAAAGGAAATCAAAAAACATTTTGAAATGAATGTAATGAGAGTATATCTGTCAGAAATCATCAGATATTATTCAGTATACTTACAGTAAAAACTATACCTTTAAATACACACTTTAGAAAAGAAGTGGAAATGCAAAGATCTAAATGTTCATCTCAAGAAGTACAAAAAGAAGAAAAAGGATAATTAAAATTTCTCCTAGAAGGAAAGAATGTGGATATCAAACCAGAAATTAATAAACTAAGAAACACACAGGAGATAAAATAAACAGAAATAAACTGATGTTTGAAATGAAGAACAAAGTTGATAAACATTTTGAAAAGCATGATGGTACAAATTATAAGTATCAGGAGTATAAAAGGGGATTTCACCACAAATCCGACAGACATAAACATGGTAAGAAGAGGATGTTGTAAATTACATTTTTCCAATAAATTTGAAAATTTACATTAAAAAGACAAATCCTGTGATGTGTGGGTGGCTCAGTTGGTTAGACGACTGCCTTCAGCTCAAGTCATGATCCTGGAGTCCCGAGATCAAGTCTCGCATTGGGCTCCCTGCTCGGCGGGGGAGTCTGCATCTCCCTCTGACCCTCCCACTTCTCATGCTCTCTCTCTCTCATCCTCTCTCTCTCTCTCAAATAAATAAATAAAATCTTTAAAAAAATAAAAAATAAATTAAAAAACAGACAAATCCTAAAACTTTCCAAAACGGACACAAGAAAAAACAGAAAACATAAATAGTCCTAAATCTTCCTATAGTACATATTGTTTCTTTTGTTTATTATTTTCTACTTTCATTAAAAATCTTACAAGACTGATAACCAGGCCAATGAATTCTTCCAACAGTTTAAGGAAGAAAAATGAACTATGCACAAATTCTTCTAGATAACAGTAAAAAAAAAAAAAAAAAAAAGAAAGAAAGAAAGAAAAGAAAAAAGAAATTCTTTTCACTTCATTTTCTCATACCAGCATAAATCCAATACCAGAAACAGTTAATGACATTTTCAAAAAGAAAAATTACAGGTCAATCTGCCTAAAAACCATGATAATGCCATATTTTTAGCAACAAAATTGCTGTTTAAATTATAACACTGTAACCAAATTAGAAATAAAACAAATTTTCTTTAACCACCATGTGAAATCTATAAGGAAGTATACATATACATTTCAGTAAATAGTATTGTTAGTAATGGAATATTGAAAACTTTCCTTCATAAAATTGGAAAAAGACAATGATGCTCAAAACCATTTCTATTAAATATTCTACAGAAAGTCCTATAAGTTCAAGACCAAGTAAATTTATAATAAAAAATAAGCATGTGAAAAGATCTAAAATTTTTTGTATTAGGCCATTGTAATTTAAAATAACATTGTATGTTAGATACATGACATTATTTGTCATGTATTTATCAAAAACCCAGAGAACTGGGTCACCTGGGTGGCTCAGTGGGTTAAAGCTTCTGCCTTCAGCTCAGGTCATGATCCCAGGGTCCTGGGATCAAGCCCCACATCGGGCTGTTTGTTCCACAGGGAGCCTGCTCCCTCTTCTCTCTCTCTCTGCCTGCCTCTCTGACTACTTGTGATCTCTGTCTGTCAAATAAATAAATCAAATCTTTAAAAAAAAAAACCCACAGAACTTTACAGCACATAAGTGAAGCTGAATGTTGATAAAAATTTAATTTATGAGATTAAAAGAAAGAATGAGGACTATGACAAAAGAATCTAAATGTATTACCAATCTATGGAACTATCTCAGTGAAGGGAATGCAAATGAACAACTGTGATGTTACTGTAACAGACTGGAGCAATTAACTAAATGAATGATAAAGGGAGTCAAATTTTTTGCTGTTGGAATTAGGATTTGCTGATAAACAAGGGAGGGCGTTAGAATGATCCATGTGTTCATGCATTAGAATTGGAAACATCAGTATGAATTCATGTTTAGTAAGTTTAATCAATGGTGCTGAGCCAATCTGACATCTATAAGTAAACAAAGCCAAAACTGAATGATCAAACAAAACTTGACTCCCACCCAACATTGTACAAAATTTCATTTCTAAGTGGATTGTTGATCTATATGTTAATTGTGAAAGGTAAAAGAATAAAGCTCCCATAAGATAATGTAGGAGAGTAATTCAGTGACTTTTGGAGACAGATTTTTTAAAATTAGATAGAAAAGTCACCAATAGGAAAAGTCTAAACAATGAGACTTCACTGAAATTAGGAACAGAGGTTTCCACCAATAACCATTATTTTAAAAACTAAAAGGAAAGCCACTAGGTGAAAAAAATATATTTGCAAGGAATGTATTTGACACACACCTGACCTAGAATTCATGGATGGGGCTTAAAATTAAGTAAAAGATGAAAAACCCAAAATAAAAATAGGTAAAAGATTTGAACAAGTACTTTATAAAAGAAGATATCCAAATAGCAACAATCAATGAAAAGGTGCTTAATAAATCATTAGTGCTAGAGGAGCTCATGGAGAGGATATGACTGCCAGCTGACTTCTGAATTGGACCCAGTAATCAGAGGCTCCTCACTCCTTCCCCTGTCCTTGGAATGTGCATTCCACTTAACTTTCCCACTCCCAGAAGCTGTCCCAAGGACACAGCCTTAGATAGTGGTGTGGTTGGTGCTGAGACCACCTAGAAGGGACATGTGACTAAAACCAGTTAAGGCCTCTATGTGCACTTAAGATTTGACAGACAGAGGTAGCGATATACTACTCTTGTGTCATCCAAGGGAAGCCTCATAAATAAGTTTTCTTGCTTATTAAACCTGCCACTTACCAATCTTGGAGAAGTCCACCTCTTTCTTCAGTCTCTCCCCGCCCTCCACATTTCAAAGCACACCTGGGAAGCTCTCTAGGAGGTTGCAAACCAATGGTAGAAGCATGTGAATTCAAACCAAGTGAAATATCACTACCTACCACCGGAATGCCTAATATATATAAATATATTTTTAAAAAGTCTAACTATAGAATCTACAGTTAAAGATGTTAAATAATTGTAACTCTCATTTCACTCTGGAAAACCATTTGGCAGTATATGCTAAAGTTGAACATACACGTAAACTGTGACCCAACACTTCCACTTCTAGATATATACTCAATAGGAGCTCCTATCAATGAGCAACAAAAGTCAAGTGCAAAGATATTCAGACAACATTTTACTTATGCTATTGTCAAGTGGAAATTCCCATCAGTAACAGAATGGATAAATAAATCACTGTATGTTATTTATCAAGAAGAATATTGCATATCAATGAAAATGTATAAATGTCATGTTCATTAAACAACATGAGTTAGTATCACAACACAATATTGGATTAAAGAAATGAGGTAAAAAGAATATATGATATACCTTGCAAAAAAAAAAAAAAAAAGACAAAACCAATTTGGGTTGCTAGAGGACAAGATGGTGGCTACTTTCACAAAGGAGGGTAAAAGAGTGACCTAGAGGAGGTACAAGGGAGATCTCTGGGGCTGGTGTTGGTATTGTTCTATTTCCTCATCTGTGTTGTGGTTATATCTATGTGCTCATATTTTGAAAATTCATCCAACTTGTACTCATAATTTATGTACTTCTACATGCACATAAACTTCAATAGAAAATAATATAAATGCTGGGGAAAAAAGACAAAATTTAAAGAATGTAGAGGCCAAGAATGATAGCTGTAGGAGCAAATATTAATGTGACATTAAGTAAAAAGGATAAAGAAAAATCAATAACCAAAGTTACTTTTAGTGGGGAAAAAGCAACAATAAAAAGGCAGACCTGTAGCAAATCCATTCAAGAAATAAAGGGGAATAATTTTTTGAAAGAATAAATTTCAATCCAGAAATAAAGGGATTTTTTAAAAGAATATTTTCCTAGCCCTTCCCAGCTTGTGCTGTAGCTGTGCTTATTTGAGACATCCATTTTCAAGTGCTTTTACACTACAGCTAAGGTTTATTTCCATCTTTCTTTTCATTAATTCTGGAGGCAATGGTCTATTGTTTGTGACTCAACATTCTGGATTTGCATAATAGAAAACATGCAATTCTTTTTAGAATCTCAAGAGAAATAATTCAACACATTTGTCTTTTTCAGCATCATTACCAGTTATGACACTAACATCATGAAAAATACTAATGCTCATTCTAAAATAGTCACAAATATTTAATTTAACTTGCAGTACATTACCTTCTACTCAACAACAGCTATACATTTAGCTCTTGGTTTTCATTTGTAATTTATTAATTCCATCAGCATATACTGAGTTTCCAGTAAATGCCGGCCATGGATCTAGACCCTACAATGCAGATGTGCATAAAACATGACCTCTTCTCCAAAAAAGCACTATTTCCATAGGGCAAAGACATGGACACACATAAACAATTACATTGCAGGGTATTACGTGCCAGCAAAGAAATGAATGTAGGTCATATGGAGGCTTGGAGTAGCAAATAATTAAGTTTGTTTAGAGGATGAGCTGAGGACTGCAGAAAGGAGCATTAGCATGCTGTCCTCAGCAGGTACATGGTGTGTAGGAAGGCTCAGAGACAATTATGGGAGTGTTCAAAGGACTCTATTTGTGAAAGACATAGCAAGCCATGCTAAGATGTTCAACTGCTGCCTACAGGCAGAAGAGAGCCCTAGAGGCTTCTACATAGTTGAGTGAGGAGGTCCAATTTGATTTTGAAAGACAACATTCTGTTCATTTTGCTCTCCAGGTCCTTTGAGTCTCACCACCACTAGACTGCACTATGAAAATTCTTCACATCTCCCTGCTTTTGGCTTTGCAGTGTGCCATGATCAGTCTGCTTTTCAAACACTGTCTGTCTGACAACATAAAATTCACCTGTTCATAGAACTACCCCTGAGCCTCTTGCATAGCTAGCCCCTCCCTCCACTGTATTTGCATGTTGTATTGCACTTATACTATTAAAAAGCCACTCCTCTGGATTATAATTACATTTCCATATAGGTCACAGCCACTGGACCTTGGGATCTGATAAGGGTGTCTTCTTATTTGTAGCCTTAATGCCCTGAGGAGTTCTAAGTACATATGAGTATTTAATTAAGGTTTGTTAAATGTACATCTCAAACAAACAATTTAAGAAAATGGTCTATCAAATCATAAAAATCAGCCAGACTAATTTTTATACTGTGAAATATCATTCAATGATATATCTATTTGGTGATTTTGAAATAATTGTTTTAAATCAGCATCTGCCTATACTGAAAAAAATAGATTATGCTTCAAAAAGAAGTCAAGAAAAGATTCTAACATTTACTGGACACTAACTAGAAGCTAGCCTGTGCTAGGAATCCATATGCTGTGTGATGGTTAATTTTGTGTCATCTTGGCTAGGCTATGGTGACCACTCGATTGATCAGGTACCAGGCTAGATGTTGTTGTGAAGGATTTTTTTTAAGGTGTAATTAACATTTAATCAGAAGATTTTGAGTAGAGCAGATTACCCACCAAAATGTAGGTGGGCCTCATTTAATCAGTTGAAGGTCTTACAAAAATAGGTCCATCAAAGAAAAGAATTATGCCTTATGACTTAAGACTACAATAGCAAAAGTATGAACTCTTGCTGGGATTTCCAGCCTGCCAGTCTTCTTGAAACTTTGGACGTGTCAGTACTTACAGTTATGTGGCCCAGTTACTTAAAATCTATTCCCTACCCCAATCCCTCTCATCTCTCTGTCCTTCTCTGGAAAACTTTGACTAATACAATGTGATATAATTTAACCATCACAGCCAACTTCAGAGCAGTATTATTCTCATTTTTCACAAAGTCGTGGTTGGTCAGAAAGTTTAAGTATCTTGCATAGTCCATGTGGTTGACATTACTCTTGCTCACCAATATCCATTCCCTCCAGGTGACTAGATACTCTGGCTTCCCTGAGACTGTCCTAGTCTTAGGACATAGTATGCATGTCTTCAGTCCTAGAAATCCACCCTCATCTGGTCGTCCAGAAGCAATTGTGTATCCTGACCTTCAGCAAGGCCATGTGACTTGCTTTGACCAATGCAATGTGAGAAGAAATGGGCTGTGAGTCACTTCTGAGTGGAAGTAATGACCCACCAACATTTAATTCTCCAGCTTTCTCTTCCATTGCAGTGATGATGGGTGATGAATGCTGAACCTTTATCCAGGATGCTTGCCCTGGAATATCTCTCAAACCACCACTATCTGACTCTGTGTTAAGCCACTGAGATTTTGGTGGGTTTTTGTGTTTGTTTTTTTTTTTTTTTACTTTAAACTATACTGTTCTGGGCGCCTTGGTGGCTCAGTGGGTTAAAGCCTCTGCCTTCGGCTCAGGTCATGATCCCAGGGTCCTGGGATTGAGGCCCGTATCTAGCTATCTGCTCAGCGGGGAGCCTGCTTCCTCCTCTCTCTCTGCCTGCCTCTCTGCCTACTTGTGATCTCTGTCTGTCAAATAAATAAATAAATAAATCTTTAAAAAAAAATAAACTCTACTGTTCTGTCTTGAAAAGTAGAGTAAGAGTCTATAATTTTTCCATAGCTACCCTATAATCAAGGAAAGGAGTTTTTGTTTATTTTAAGTAGATTGGTTGAGGAAGGAAATGTATATTTTTACATACGGAGAGAAAGGGGCTAGTGGAAAAACACAGACCTCTGATGTCAGAAAAAGGAAGTTCTGGAGGGCAGGTGTGGTTAGAGAATATGGTTAGAGAAGGAGGCATGGAGAAAGTGAAGACAAACAGCTTTTTCTCCAAGGGTCTGGGGAGCAGTTGAGAGGCAGTGACCCTCTTAGGGTGGAGGAGAACTTGCCATAGATGCCATTGCTCTCAGAGGAGTGCTAGACATGGAATCCTTGGTTAAAAACTTTAAATATGTCTTGTCTTTCTCAAAGCCTATGAGGTAAAGTTGTGGACAACATACTCACCAAATTTCACATTTTATGATTGTGGAAATTCTATTCAGTAACATCACAGATGCACCTAGATTTCCTCCATCACCAGAGGGTAAAAAAGAAAGTCTACAACCAACTCAAAGAACAGGCACAATAAGGAGACACTAGCAAGTGTATTAGGGCTTTTAATCAGCAGAATTCAATATGGCAGCTGTGAATGGCTTTGTAGAGTTTTCAATTTCCAGTTTATCTCCTTAACTAAATGTGTATCATAAATGACTCGACTTCTAGTTTGTCAACAAGAATAGAGAAGCTTAATTAAATAATTATAGATAGTAAATGTTTTCTGGAAGTTTGAGGCAGACATGAAGCAAAGCAATATTAGAACAATCTAAGTACATCCAAAGCTCTGAGGCTTTTCACCCAGTAGATGGGAGAAAGTCCATGCCTTCTATAGCTTGCTGTACATAAATCTGAGAGCCACCACCTATATGCAAGTGTCCCTGGGCATCCCCTTGCTGCCTGCACCCAGAGAGATTTGAATGTTTTCTGTTATCTCTGCATTTTAACAAAATTGTAATTGAACAATTTTCTAAAAATGTAGTTGAAGGTTTTACATTATATACTTTAATGTTCAGATATGCGGATTTATTTGTGGTGAATTCCTAGATGTCAAATTTGAAAGAATTCCTTCTAGAAGAGTCAGAACACTCAGAGAGTTGAAGTATTTTATCTAAAGTCAAACAACTGTTTACTTCCTAACATTTGATGCATGCACAGTGCTAGGGGCTGGGAAGCTAGGAGCCATGTAACAGGTTTTGGACCCTATGGTGAAGCTAGCTTTGTATCTTGGCCATGAACTGGTTCTCTGAGCCACCAGGCAAGAGAGACCAACTTATTCTGCCTGAAATGCATGCTGTTAAAGTGGAAATTTGCAGAAGGAAAAAGTACTTAATGAACATCAAATGGAGGAGGGAGAAGGGCATTCGGAGCAGAGAGGGAGTGTATGTGGAGGCCTCCAGTGTAGTATTCTTTGGAAGTAGATTTTTAGTATGTTTGAGAATCTTGACTACACCTCACAACAACCTAGGAAACTTTAAACAAAATACGGATGCTGAGCCCATCCCAGACATTCTGCTTTATTTAGATTCAAATGCCTTCATATTTCTCAATGATAAATACTGAGTATATCAATTTCTTATAAAATGAAGAACTGCCCCCCAAAACTCTGAAATATGAATAGAATGTTCAAAGCCTTCTTTTCTACCCCTTTGATTTTAGAAAGAAAACTGAAGAGAATTTACTTGCTTATAAAATGCCAAAAAATTCCATCAAAGCTGGCATGTTCTCAAAAACACTTTTTGTTCCTTTTCTTACGGAATTGATTCTACAAACTTCGGCCCCCTGACTGTTTACTGACTCACAACATTTATTTTAGAATGTGAGAATGTGAAGTCTGGTAACTACTCATTTTTAGCCAGTATCTGTGTTACCGGTCAGCTAAGCTCGGTGTGATCTTGGTTCATCCAGGCTTCCCTCAGAAAAAGCTGTTTCCACAGAATATTAGTCAGCTTGGGCTGATGTAACAATACCACAAATTGGGTGGCTTAAGGAAAAGAAATGTTCACTTAGTTCACACTTGTGTTTTTCATTGTGATGCATGCAAATCTTTAAGCAAGGATTTTAAAAGGACATGAGGGTTAATTCTGTTTTGATTATTTATTATGGAATTTTCCACTTGTATATGAACACCTTAAACTTGATGGATTAGGGTGTGTTTTGTCTAAAGATGCCTCGGAAATCTTGCTCGTGCCTGGTTGACAGACAGTAAGCTATGAAACAAGCTTGATGCACAAACCCATTTGTTGTTTTCTTTCCTGTATGATGTAGAATTAAAAAAAAAATAGAAATTGCTATATGAAATGCCCTAAGTATTTAATACTGGACCATTTAAAAAATTAAAGATTCATAACAGGCAATGCAAAATAGAGAAAGCATTTGGACTTTGGAATAAACAGAACAAATTTCCAAATCCTGGCTCCCTTCCATGCTATGAGGGAATGTGGAAGTTGCATAAGCCTTCCCTGAGCCTCAGTTTCCCTATCTGCAGTTTGCAGTAATAATATTAACCCCATGTGTACTGTGAGAACCAAATGCATCTATTCAACACCTTCTCAACACCTAACAAGTACCAGTATTTACGATATTTACCACCTAGTGAAATATGAGCATTGCCCCATCAGAATGGATGCTGCCTATTAACAACAACAAAAACCAACCAAAAAAACTATGGGTAAATCTTAGCTGAATATAGCCCTGGCTTGAATGAGTATAGGTATAGGTACTGAAAATACAGAAATTAATGAGAGAGAGCCATACCCTCGGCATCTCAAAAGACTCAGAGTCCTCCAAGAGAGCTTCAGACACAAGAAAATGAATGCACTATGCTGTTCTAGATACTAGGAGAGTAGATGTGTCGTGCTTGAAAGTCCCTGGCACTGAGCTTATTACATCTTGGGCACTCTTTTCTTTCCACTGGCCCTGATAGGGAAACCAGTCTTGTGCATGGTGAGATCAGACCTCATCTTATTTAGCAAAACTGTGAAGAAGAAAGAAAAATCAGGAGACAGAAAATACTCCTTAGATTACGAATAAAATGAAACCAACAAAGAGAAATCTCACTCCCTCAAGGCTTCACCTTGGGCCTCAGTGCATTAGTGGAGCGTTCTACCCTATACTGAAATGTAATTTCTCACTGTTTTCCCAACACAAATAATCTTGACAGTCTAAACCTAATAACTACCCTTTATTTCCAGTGATTCAGACATCATGCTCTTTGTGCTATCTCATTTAATCCTCACTGAACTTGCTATAAAGATAATATTACCGAGTTCATCAGGTAAAAACTGGAGGTCAGGGAGTTGAAGTGAGTTGGCCGAGGTCACTTGACGAAGTCACCATCCTGGATAGACCAATGACCTAGAGACCACAGGGCAGATAATCCCCTGCCTTTTTCTCATATGAAGACCCACTGAAATAAACGACAAAGATGCTCCTAAAATGGGGCAGCATCATAAGACAATGGAGTCTCAATCTTAAAAAGGAACAATGTCGGGCACCTGGGTGGCTCAGTGGGTTACGCCGCTGCCTTCGGCGCAGGTCATGATCTCAGGGTCCTGGGATTGAGTCCCGCATCGGGCTCTCTGCTCGGCAGGGAGCCTGCTTCCCTTCCTCTCTCTCTGCCTGCCTCTCTGCTTACTTGTGATCTCTCTCTGTCAAATAAATACATAAAATCTTAAAAAAAAAAAAAGGAACAATGTCATACTATGAAAAGTTTTAAAGAAATAAATATGTTGCAGTATCAGAAATATGATTCCTCCCATTATGCACATATGGGAGAGAGGGGAGAGAGAGAAGAGAGACACATCAGGAAATGGGGATTTTAACATTATCTCTGTGTTTATAGTGATATGTAACCTACACTGTTAAAGAAAAAGAGCTGAGGGGTGCCTGGGTGGTTCAGTGGGTTAAAGCCTCTGCCTTCGGCTCAGGTCATGATCCCAGGGTCCTGGGATCGAGCCCCACATCGGGCTTTCTGCTCGGCAGGGAGCCTGCTTCCCTTCCTCTCTCTCTGCCTGCCTCTCTGCCTACTTGTCATCTCTGTCTGTCAAATAAATAAATAAATAATCTTTAAGAAAGAAAGAAAGAAAGAAAAAGAGCTGAAATGCTACCAACTTGGATTTCTTGGGTTGAAAGCCTTATTTAAAAGGCTTTTATATGCCTTTTAAATAAAAGTGTTACTAAACAGAAAAAAGAAAGCAGTCATTATGATTACACGCTCAGACACCAAAATGGATTGAGATGCTCTTACCTCTGGGTCTGATGGGCAAGTCATACACGTTGTCTACACACAGCAACCCAAGTGTTGCCTCTTCAAGACTGGCAAATACAAGGTGCTCAGCCATGGAAGCCTGGCCTATAGTGGTTACCAAAGTGCTAAGTGGGACTCTGTCTTTGACCCTGTGTTTCTGTGCTTGACATCAACTTCTGAATTTCAAGCTGCCCTTCTTCCTTATCACCCAAACCTGCCTTCTTCTGGCTCATGGACACCTTCCAAGTTTCAGAATGCATCTCTCCTTCCAGGACACACCTTTCTTTCATTACTAACAGCATTCTGTAATCTACCAGGCTCTTGCTGCTGTGACTCCTAGCCCCCTGGGACATTCAGGGGCTGGTACAGTCTGCCATCTGCCTGCTCTTGCTCCCAGCTGGGCCCTACAGATCGGCAGTTACTGTTCTGCAGCGAGGTCATGAGGCAGACATAATCATTGCACTCAAGCATCTGCACCAGGGGCCAACTATTAATTCTAATCCCAGAAGTGAAGCAAAAGTTCAGGGCCCAAGCCAAAGTTCATTGTCATGTATCAGGATAGAAGACACAAAGAGCCAGGCAAAGCTAGAACTGCTATGGTAAATGACAGCAAGAAGAAATGGGGGAGATCCAACCAAAGTTCAGTTTGGCTGAAGAGGTAGCCTTGCCATCCAAGCCTGCTTGTTGCCAAAGGCCAGAGTCAGGTTTTCCAGCTCCTGTGATGGGCTTGGTCAAACCTGGTGTCCAACAGCTGATGGCAACAAGGGGACCAGCACAGCCACAAGCTCCCATTCCGGCTGACTCCTCCCCTGGCCAAAGCAATGAGATGATGGCGATGCTCAGACTTTTGGCCCTGTTATCAAGTATTTTTAAAAAGAACATTAAGCGGCACCTGAGTGGTGCAGTCAGTCGTCAGTTAAGTGTTTGACCCTTGGTTTCAGCTCAGGTGGTGATCTCAAGGTTGTGAAATTGAGCCCCACATCAGGCTCCATGCTCAGTGCGGAGACTGCTTGAGATTCCTCCTCCCTCTCCCTCTGCCCCTCCCACTCATGCTCACTCTTTCTCTCTAAAAAATAAATCTTTAAAAAAATAATGACATTAAAATTGCACAAATAGGGACTAGGAACCGTGAGCACTTACATTCCTGAATGTTATTTTATATGATGTTCACTCTCAAGAGCAGTGAGAAGCTGCTTATACTAGACATTCTAGGTACAGTAAATTTATAAAAACAAGATGAAATGAACACTAGCTTGGGGCACATGGATGGTTCAGTCAGTAAACCTCTGCCTTTGGCTCAGGTCATGACCCTGATCAGGGTCCTGGGATTGAGCCCCACATTGGGCTCCCTGCTTAGCAGGGAGCTTATTTCTCTCTCTCCCTCTGCCCTTCCCTACCTCCACTCCACCACCACCACCACCACCCGACTTTTGCTCTCTCTCTTTCAAATAAAAAAATAAACTCTTTTTAAAAAATGAACACTAGCAAATAATGGAGCAACATTAGAAACACAGGCCAGTAGAACATGAATTTCAGACCTGAGCCCTCTGGCAACACCTGAATGAGGAGGATGGGGGAAACCATCAGTTATGGGGAACTTAACCATTATGTCCAGCAAGAGGAAATGGCCTTGATGGGAAACTACCACATGCCAGAAACTGATTAAGCAATCATCTCATCAGTTCCATATTTTAAAAAAGAAGAAAATGGACAATTTATCCATAATCAGAATAGCAGTGAGGGAAGAGTTTGACGTGAGAGAAGGCAATTCTGATGGTCACGTCTACCTGCTCTAGAGGAAACAGAGGCTTTGTCTTCATAGGCATACAACTGAGCCACGACACAAAGACCAACCAGCTTATCCTAACTGTTTCCATCTCATTGACTTTCAAAACCCCGTTTGTTAATTCACTTAACAAAGAGTCATTCAGTTTCTATCTCTTGTGCAAGAAATACACGCAGATGTGGATGAATGAGACAGCTTTGCCCTTTGCCTTCAAGGAGCCTGCGGTTTAGAGGAGGGAGAGACAGTGAGTTAACTATTAGAGTAGACACCCAGGTAACCTTTCCTGATGATGGCAAAGACTGTGAAGAAGAAGAGAGGAGGAGGAGGAGGCTACAGAGTGGCATAAAGAGAACAGGGAGAGGGGAGGTAAGAGGGGAGACAGGAGACAAAGTGAGGAGGTACAGAAGAGAAGGACAAAGTCTGACTGTTTTCAGACATCCACCTAGCCCAGTGTTCCGTCTCGGACCTGTCTCCTATGTCCCGGTGGTCCCCATTCTCTTAACTTCTCATTTTGGTTCTAGCAACCAAGATACAGGCTCAAGCTCAAAAGTCAATCTTGGTGTGGCTGAGTCCCTAAGTAACTTCAGGTGGGGCAGAATTCTTAAATGTATAGTCCCTCCTTTCTTGGTTTTTTACAAGAAGCTTTCAGAAACCCTTTCTGTGCACTGGGCTTGAAGACAGGGAGGCAGTTCCCTGGACGGAAGGAGAGCCTGCGGTAGAAGGGGATTGTGACTTCAGATGGGAACACACTGGAGACAGAGAGAGAAGACTCCTTCCCACCCCGGAGCTGCTACTGAGAGTCTGTCCCCCAGGGGGGAGGGAGTACAGGTCAGGAGCAAGTGAACAAACACGACTTTTACAAGAAAAAGACCCAATTTCTTTTCTGGTGCCCACACAGCTGCATCAGTAACAGTCAAGACGATGGATAACTGAGATTCATTTGCCGCTCGAGAAAGTGCACACAGGATGGTCAACACACTTGTTTGCTTTTAATAATGGATTAGACGCTAAGTGGCAAATGTAAAGCTCTCGAAGCTCCAAAGAAAACGGTTGACATTCTACCTGCTGTGAATTCAAACAGTACATTATCTCAGCAGTATCTTTTGGAAAGAGCCCATAAATAAGTTGGGAAACATTGAGTTCTGAGATGCTTATAGGGAGGTGGGTTAGGTCCCCTTCCCCAGAGCAGTCAGAAGTCTCATACGTGCTCACCCCTCTGCCCTACCATGGGCCACCACCTGCACTGGAAAGAGTGGTACCCAGCTGGAGGCTGAGGTGACAGAACTGCCTTTTGACCCCTATCTACACCCTACTGGCCGTGCGACCTTATACAAATTACTGGACCTCTCTGAGACTAAGATGATTCCAAAATCCAAAGTAGCAGTGGCCCTGCAAGTAAAACATTAAAGAAATGGAAAGCAAAGAAATAAGGGCATCCAATTCAGTGTCCAGAAGTTTGCTTACTGCCTTCCATTTATTAGTTACAAAAATCCCTGGACCTAAGCTAAATTAATATTTAGCTTTGTTTTAAAGATGAACAGAGTTCGAGACTCAGAAAGAAGCCAAAGCAGTTGCCCAGGACCTCAAAGAAAGTGGTCTGGCCAAGGTTTGAACCCTATTCAAAAATGATTTTCCCTGCTCTGGGCCCCATTATCTAATGCTGTCCCCTTTGGAACGTCTTTGATTGGATGTGGATGAGTGAGTGGGAGTGAAGAGCCCAGGATACCCCTCAGGGTCCTGGTGGGTAGAAGGCAATTCTCTGGGAAGTCTGAGGTGAAATGCGAAGTCCAAGTGGGCATCCATGGTATATTTGGGGGTCTAGCAGACAGCCATGCCCTTGTCTTTCCACTTACTGCCCGAGCTCCTGAAGCTCCAAAGAGAACCACTGACCTCCAGAGCTGGGCGACAATGACATTCTGCCGTGTAAGCCGCACGGTGTATGGTACTTTGTCATGACAAGCGAAGAAGTCTAGAACAGTATTTATAACACTTTGCTGCCTTTAAATCCATTTACCCACTCACTCTTTGCCTTTTTATTTTTTTAAATAAAATGTGTGTTATTGACTTTTTACTCTGTGACAGGCACTGAGGAGACAATCACGGTCCCTGTTTAAAAAAAAAAGTGCATACGCTTACCTTGGTTGGGGGAAAAAGCAACACGTTAGAAGTAGCACTGAATGGAGGGGAAAATGTGAGCATACATGTGTCAGGAAAGGGCTTCTCTCCATCACTTTCCAGGTGTCGTAGGAGAAAGAAAGGTCAACCACCCTCTCTCACAATAAGAATGGCAGTCTCATTTGATACTCACTGATTAATTAACTTTATGAACAGGGCATAGCTTGTGTTACAAAGTTTTTTAGTGATTCTGTTCAGTTCCCACAGGTCTAGCTTTTCCTGTTCCAACATCTACCCTATTAGCCCTTCCTAAATATTTGGAGAGATTGTGGGCTAGAACCACTCACGGGGGATGTGAAGAGGCTGCCAGCAGCTCTTTGATTCTCCCACTGCTTTGACATAAGCAGCAACTTCAAAAAAGACAAGCTTGGTGTGTGTCAAACCTCGAGTCCACTGCAAGAAGATTTCAGGGAGGGTCACCTGGGTGGCTCAGCCAGGGAAGCGGCAGGTTCTTGGTTTCGGCTCAGATCTTGAGCTCGTGGATGTGGGATTGAGCCCCACATGTGCTCTGTGTTCAGGACGGGATCTGCTTTGGACTCTCTCTCACTCACTCTCTTTCTCTCTCTCTTTTTAATAAAATAAAATATTAAAAAAAAAAGAAGATTTCAGGGAGCCTTTTGTGTAAGACATACCGGGGGCAACGGGCAGTCACGAAGCAGCCACAAGCAGCCTAGTATTAAGGGAAATTATGAAAATTATGAAAACGCTGAGATTTGCTCTGCCTCATTTGCTGTCTCTTCCTGCTCTCCGTGCAGATGCTGCTGACCAATAATTTAAGTTCATCCACTTAGCTTCTTACTACGAGTGCCCTAAGGGAGATCTACAACATTCCCCGAGTAGAATCTCATTCCCTGCTCCCTTCCTGCCTGTTTGCTTTTCACATTTAATAATGTGTTAAAACCCTACCATAAGGTACTCTGTGCTAAGTTATGTGAACGCAAAGGCCAGCGTGAGCCAGGCTCTGACCTCAGGCATCGCCTAGTCTGGTTGAGAAGCAAAAAGTTAAGTTCTCACCTACTCTCTCCTCTGTGCCACTGCGGCACCGTCCACGTGATGTCATTACCACCAGCATCCAGAGCACCTCCCCCTTGCATGCAGTAGAGTGACAAGGATATGACTCCACCAGACGCCACATTTGCGGCGCCCCCTCCCCCCGACAAACCCACAGGAACAAAGATGATTTCAGGACAAAACAGCCATGATCACCAGACAGCAAGAGATCAAAGGTATCAAGTCACTTGTCCCCATTCTTGATTGATACCATTCTTGATCGGGGTTCTCTACTCAATATTTTTACAAGAAGTTCTTGTTTTGATTTTTTTGGAGGGGGGTGGGAAGATGATTGGTGGTGGTTGTTCTATTCACGTTAGATCACGTTGGGTTTTTTAGAGCTCACGCTTTCCAGAACCCTGACTAACAGGGGAGTTGTACCAGAACTAGGGGGTGAATGCTTTGGAAACCAAAGTGCAGAACTGGCTTTATCAAGAGATAAAGGGTGACTTGGTTGGTTAAAAATCTGGCTCTTAAGCTCAACTCGGGTGTTGATCTCAGTGTTATGAGTTCTGGCCCCAAGTTGTGCTCCACACTGGGAGTGAAGCCTACTTAAGAAAAAGAAAGAAAGAGTGCAAATAAATAAATAAAAGGATAGGGGAATCTTCATGGTCCCTGCCACCCTCAGCCAGGATGCTGGCAACACTGGCTGCGATATGACATGGTATCTGGCTACAGACTCCCTGAGTATCTTGAGGCTTCAACCTTGTGCCCAACACCACTGAACTTCTAGTGACTTGGTAGAAAAACATCAGGATATTAGACAGTAAACTCTATCCTGTCATTTTCATTAAACTTTTACAGCAGGAGCCACACTGAATCATCTGGAAGTGAAAAGAAAACCATATGCACTTGGTAGAAGAAATGCTTTCGTGACAGTCTTGGCCATGCTAAGGTTAAAGGTCAGGCAGTAAAGTATCCTGGAGAACTGCAAAACTAAATTTCCTATGCTGTGATAAAGTCAGTTTGAGTCAAAACAGGGCACTGAGAAATGCTGCCATAGTTCCATTTGTTCTCCGTCTGACAAAGGTAGTAATTCCCCACAGCGTGAGCAACTTGGATGCCATTGTGGGGAGGGAAGAGGATTAGATTTCCCTTATCATCCTATCCTGTCTTTCATTCTTCTCCAAGGCCAGATTCAAGACAGAAGCCATTAATCTGAGGCCAAGGAGGACCGACAAAACTCCAGGTCTATTGGTAAGCAATCAAAAGGGTTGGGTCCTGTTTTCGAAGACAGTGACCAGGCATGGTCTCTGACATCAGGGCTGTAGTCTTCAGAAAATGAAGCTGTCAGATAGCTGATGGGGTCTTAAGGGATATTTATGGCAAGAGAAAAAACAAACCGTTGCTTATTCTCTAAGATAAACCTCAGGCTCACTGAAGCATAGGAAGAAAAGTTTCAACCCCAGAAGGAGACTTCTCCTTGCTGCCCTGTCCCTGTTAGAAATGGCCAAGGAGAATACCGGACGAGGGAATTCATCAGCAGGCAGAGTCTGTGGCAACTACATTGGGTGAACCGGGAATTCAAGCCATGGCCGGCAGGCAAGACAACAGATGGATGTGCATTTCTATCCCTATCCATGGAAGTATTGTGGTCACCTAATAGCACTTCCTCCTCTCTCTTTTGTCCGTGAGATTTTGTTTTGACTATTCTGTTTTACCTCAGGGGTGTTTATTAAAAGAAGCAAAGAGTTATATTTATCATTACAAAAGCCTAAGGTTTGCAGAATCTTTCTAAGTTCTAATGACTTACCAGAGAGAGACAAAGTCTTCAGATTTAAAGATCCTGGATTTGGAGATGAAGGCAACATCTGGACATGATTTTGGAAGCGGTAGTTTTTCTATACACAAGGTAACTGCATTTTATTAGATGGAAATATTTTGGGAATTTAATGTATACTAAAAAACACTTGTAAATGGGCTAGGGAATCAAAAACCAGATTGCACCCAGTGCACAAGACTTCTTTCTTCTGGCAATTAGAAGTCACTTCCTTTGACCCCCACAGATATGGGCACAAATCCCGGGGTAGGCCTCCCACAGTATTCCATCTGTCTCGGATTGTTTCAGGACCAATCTGAGTCTTTATTTAGGATTTTTCTGCTACCACCCTCGAGGAACATTCTCCTCTATTCTCAGGAGGGTTGGAGCTTCAAGGATGTGTCCCTGGACCATTAGGTGGCCAGTGTACGTTCCTAGGGAAAGACAGAATCAAGGGGGAAGAAGAGACAAGATGAGTCCAGCACTGAGTCTCTTATTCTGGCCCTGGATAAACTCAGTGCTTACTCAGCTCTTGTGGCTCGTCCGACAATTATGTGAACAGAGCCAATAGCTTACCAATCAATTTCTATCTTCATGAGGCTAGCTAAATGTGGGTTTCTTTTCAGTTACAAGATAAAGAAGGATTAGGGGTGCCGTGCCCAGCCCAGTGACATCACTGGACAGTATATAGGAAGGCTATAGAGTAAAATTGAAGAGCTCTCACCATAAGGAAAATATTTTTTCGCTCTTTTTTTTTTTTTTTTTTTTTTTTGCTTTCTTTATGGTACCTTATGGGATGACGGATGCTAACTAAATTTCTCACAATAACCATTTCACAATCCACATGAGTCAAAACTTTCTGTAGCACACCTTAAACTCAGGACAGTGAAGCAGGTCAGCGATAGCCCAAGAAAATGAGTAAGTCATGAGGATACAGTACACTTGTGTTGATTCTGTTTTCTGAGAGCATATCGCATATTTGAAAGGAGCTAGCCGAGTAGATCTAGAAAGTTCTCCACACAAAAGAAAAATTTTTGTAACTGAACATGGTGACTTATGTATGTGGTGATCATGGTGGTGATTATTTTGCAATATATACAAATATCAAATCATTACACTGTACCCCTTAAATTAATATATACTTAATGCCAATCATAGCTCAATTTAAAAAAGATTTTTTAAAAATGTTTTTGTCACTTTTAAACAAAGGATCCCTGAAAGGCACCCTCCTTCTTTCATTTGTCATTGAACTTCCATGCAACATATAAATAATGTAACATGGGGATTTTTTTTTAACCAATAGAAAAATTTGATCCAAAGTTGTAACCCACTGAAGTCTGCTAACTAAGAGGAAGGAAGACTTTAAAAAGGAAGACTTCATAAAAGGAAGACTTTAGGGTACCTGGATAACTCATTTGATTAGGCAGCTGCCTTCAGCTCAGGTCATGATCTCAGGGTCCTGGGTCCAAGTCCCGCATTGGGCTCCCCCTGCTTTGCGGGGAGTCTGCTTCTCCTTCTCCCTCTGTCTGCCACTCCCCCTGCTTGTACTCTCTCTCTTTCTCTGTCAAAAAAATAAAATCTTAAAAGGAAGGCTTTATATACATCATTATTAATAGTCTTCCAATTTAAACATTTATTTTCCTCACAGACGTTAGGACCCCTACTCCATCATCTGTTTATGTCTTGGCTTTGGACAACTTAATTATCCCATCTCAGGTTAATTTTCCTCCTTTTAAAATTAGCGTGATACTGTCAACATTATAAGGATTAACTGCGTAATATAAGCAATACTCTGAGCATTACAATTGTACTTTATTTCATGGTCAATACATGGTATTCTCACTGATAATCCCAATCATTTATCCAGATGTTACACACACACACACACACACACACACACACACACACACAGGGATTCCCATGTGGATTACAGCCATCCAGAATTGGAAAGATTCCTTCCCATAATACTCTCTTCTCATTATTCTGAATTTTATAAATATCTTGGTAGTAATCAACAACAGAGCCAACGCAACCTCTGTTTGCAGCGTCGAGTGCCTTGGGGCATCTTGAGATGATGGGAGAGAAGGCCCCGGGCAAAGTATGGAGACAAATAATTTAGGTACTCTAGTGCTTGCTTCCCAACGCATTCCCGCAATTTCCATTTCAGATGTAACCAGCGGAACACAATTATGAAAAACTCAATTAAGATAAGCTTCTCTTAAAAAAAATAAACACACATTCAATTTATACCATTTCTTAGAATTAGTTTAGTAGGGAAAAAATTCTCATAATACTATTAAATTTCCCATTCAACTTTCAGCCAGAGAACAAGGGCTTCTGGCAATAATTGCTTTTTTAATGACTGGCTGCAACTCAGGGTAAACTCTGCTATAATTATAGTCTTGCAAGGGAAGCACCTTATGATTAGATTTTGGACATAGCCAAAATATCATTTTGTGCTCTCTGCCTCCTTCCATGAAAGCTTTTTAGTCTTTCATTTCTGACACTTATCTAGTGAGTCCATTTAGAGAAATTATCATTTTCCCTTGAGAAGCTAAGTAGGCAAGGATTAAGGCAAGAGAGTCTTAGAGTTGTCCTTCAACTTGGTTCTGAAGGCTTGTTTAGCTGCCCCCTCCCCCTGTCTCCCACTGCTGATTGGCTTTACCCACATCTCTCTGCAAACAAGTTTTTCTTGTTTCTCCCTGCATATGGCAAGCAAATGGCCTCTTAGGCCCGATGTGAAACAGCCTTGACTCTTAGTTAGGCACTGTACCCAACTACATGGCTGCCTAATGCTGTGCTCCAATCCTAAATTCCAAGAAAAGAGACTCTGGTAAGCATGGCGTCAGCCAGGAGCTCCCCAGTTCCATCAGTTCTGCCCAGGGTGGAAAGCTTATGGAGCACAGTGGGCAGAAGAAATCGCTCTTGGATGAGAATCCCCACAGAGGTCTACTTCACAATATCTTCCTGCCTCCCACCACCATTTACTAAGAAAAAAACCAAAGCCCACAAAATTTCAGCAAGTTGTTCAAGTCACCAGCTGGCAAAGGTACACACCTGACCTCAGGAAAACCTGCGATTCCTAAGTCAGAACTTGTTATTGTAGCATTTGGTGTGTGAGTAGACAACACCAGGGAGGTGGTCATTTCAAAAGCGGCGTTATCAGTAACCTCTGAATCGAAAGGAAATTACCAAAAATGAAGTCTGGTCATTTCTCCATTCTCATAAAAGATATTTCACTTTGGGCCCTTGTGAGCTATATAAGTGTCTCTCACAATTTCCTGAAAAAAAAAAAAAAAATAGAAACGGGGCGGGGGGGAACGTGCTTTTCAAAATGGGATGCGCTATAGAGCCCCTTGGATTTGCAAAGAAAATGCTAGAAATTTCTCTCCTCTTTTTTTTTAAAGTATAAGTAAAAAGTAAATAGAAGTTTACGCATATTTAACGTGCAGATTGGCACTGAGCCTCTGACTTGGTTGACATGTCAAATGATAACATTTTACAGGGACAAGTGGTGGTTCTTTCAACAGAGAACTTAAAAGTTGCACATACACATTAATTTACTTACAGCTTCTTCTGCTGTCTTGCAATTTCTGTGTGCCTACTGAGGAGGATTCCCTGATTACATGTAGTTTTGACAACTTAACTACTACAACATGAATAAGTGATCTTAAAAAAAAAAATTCTGCAAAGAAATCTCGGCTTAAACATAATAATAACAATGCCCAAAAGGTGTGGGCGATGAGATAATGGCACAGTTATTCAAAATATGGATTTAAGAGCCACTACTCTTAATGATAAATCTTGCTTTGAGTGATGAGTGAGCCTTGAGATATTAGCTAACAAGAGTATTATAAAGCCATCACAACGAGAAAGACGTTTAACACCTAAATGTGCAGAACGTTATTAATAATGATGTGCTTCAGCAAAGAAAAAGGCTCCCGTGCCAGGAAGAATATAGACTGAAATGGCATTGTTTTAAAAACATCATTTATTCCAGCTTTGTATCATTCCTTATCCATTTATATTTTGGGACACTGTTATAACATAATAGGCTAAACTGTATGAAATGACCACATCTCATATTTAGAACGTTGGTCACTGACAACTTCTTGTTGTTCATTGTATAATATAATAGCTGTTGCACATGATCTGAAAGAAATAAGTGTGCATCCATTGGGGGATTTCTAGAAAATTTTTCATGGGTGGGATATACGGTCCACAAAATTTGTGGACCTCTCTCTTATCTTGCATCATTTTAGAATAGGGAGGGATTTACTGAGATGACAGTATTGGATAAGACTTTAAGGAATAAGGGTTCAAGAAATGAAAAATTTCTAGAAGACAGAGAGAGGTCATGGGTCTTGGAGCAGGAGTGAAAAACCAGACTGAGCGAGAAGATTGAATTCACCAAGATAAGAAGGCATGAGAAGACATGTAGGTGGGAGCAAAGGGACGAATGATCTTTGGCAGAAACGTAGAGGATAAGGAGATAACTGACTATTAAATAAAACCCCTTCCCTTAGTGGAGGGCAGTTATCTAGCAGGCCAGGGGACAAGTGGTAAAGGCACAATTTTATGTTCTCGATTGGGATGCAGCTCTGTTCTCTCTCCATGTGTCATTGCCATGAAGACCCTCTCAGACCTGTGGACAGATGGTCGGGGGACTGCAGTGGTGAGCCCCCAGCCCCACAAACATTAGGTGCTTGGCATACTTATCGGATAGGACACAAAATGTGTTTCCCATGCTCCTCTAAGATCTCTTTCTTCCGATTTTCGGCCCACTACCAATATATCATGCAGATTGAGAAAATCAGGTATAAGCCCATGAATGTTTCTGTGAAAAACTAGAAATGGAATAAACAAACAAGCAAACCAAAAAACCCCTAAATGTTCAATACTTTAAGAGTGAAAATAGAGAGATATGAAGTTTACTGGAGTGAAGTGAACCATCACACACACACAGACACACAAACACACCACACATGCACGTACAAACGCTGGCAATAATGTGGTCTTCCACATGTTTCCTCTTAAACATTGATAAAGTGTATGCCTATCATACTGGTTCATTTTAACCACTGATCTATGATAATAATATTTTTTACTTAGAAACCTGACCACAGTGCAACTTACGATTAGTGAAAAGGCACACTTTTTCTCCATAGCTGACTATTTTTCCTTAAGACTTTGGTGTGTCTGAATTACTTTATGCTTTATCATTAACAAATGTAGTTAAATAATTTCTATGCTTTTCTAAATTCTTCATGAAAAACACTGATGAATTATTGAGTGATCTCGCTCAGCTCCCTCCTGTTATCTGTGCTCGAAATAAGCCCAAATGCTCTGCCTACATTACCCTAATTAGGAGCCACTAATCCCCTGGCATCAAGTGGCAGAATGACTCATAGGAAGGCAGAGGAATTAACCAGCTTCTCAAGCTCCCCAGATAACTTAGCCCTTGCCTGTGATGGAAACATCACCTTTAAGTATTACAAGCATCATGATTTCACAGGAAGATTTACATAGGAGACATGGCCATTCATCCAGCATTGGCAGAGCTCCATTGAACAGTATGACTCAGAAGAGAATCTCCAGTAACTGACACATCTATCTCATGAGTTTTGAATGGCTTTGATTGTATAGTGTCTCACTTCTACAACCTCTTCATGAAAGACGTATTATTATTGTTGTTGTTATTGTTGTTATCACGATTCTCCCCATTTCAGTTTTATAAGGAGAAAAACTGAGGGGTCAGAGAAGCCAAGTATCTTTTCTATTTGCCCAGAATCTTAAATAATGCTACACAGCAAGAAATTGGTGCAGCTGGAATTCTCACTTAGCGCCCCACCTTTTACTAAACTGCAACTACATGAAGAATGTTTCTAAAATGAGTTCCAAAATGAACCACATAGAAGACTATTTGAATTGTAAAAAGCCATAATTTTTTTGAAGTGTAGAAAATTGACATAATCTATAAGTGTATCATGGCAAAACAGCTGAATATCTTTTGATATATGTTGCATCAATTGTCTTTCAGTCGGGTACGTGCAATTATAACAATAATCTAAAAAGTCCTGGAAGCTTTAAACAAAGCAAAACAAAAGCAAGATTTTCTTCATGTTCATGTCCATGTGAGCAGGTGAGGCTCTGCTCTCCATCCTTTCCATTCCCAGGATCCAGGCTGAAGAAGCAGTTTCCATCAGAGATCATGGTGGGCTGTGGCAAAAATAAAACACCGGGCATAGAAACAAGTGATGCTTCGTCAAGGTTCTGCTTGGCATATGTGATTCCCAGTTCAATACACAGTACAATGGACAACAACAATTCCAATGGGCAGACCTAATGGCAGCGGGACTGGAATCTTCTCCTCCCTCAGAGAGGGGAAGCAGAGAGACACACTGTAGATACCACTTAGAGTAATGGCAAATATTTTAAACAACTAAAACGATGTTATGAATAAGGCTTTGGAAAATGAGACTTTTAATCTATAGTTAAGGACCTGGCAAAATATTCATGACAAATGCCTTTCTATCATAATTGTCCATTCACTGATATATAAACTCTATGAAGGCAGAATTTTTGTCTAATTGGTTCACTGATTTATCTTTTTTTTTTTTTAAGATTTTATTTATTTATTTGACAGACAGAGATCGCAAGTGGGCAGAGAGGCAGGCAGAGAGAGAGGAAGGGAAGCAGGCTCCCCGCTGAGCAGAGAGCCCGATGTGGGGCTCGATCCCAGGACTCTGGGATCATGACCTGAGCCGAAGGCAGAGGCTTAACCCACTGAGCCACCCAGGCGCCCCTCACTGATGTATCTTAACTGCTTTTGAATGGACCCAGATAAGCATGGACACATAATACAAATGTACTGAATGGATGAATAAATGAATTTTTTTCCAAGCACAATTTTATATTCATATTAGTTTTTTGGTAGTATTTAAACCACCTTTTGGTCCTCAGTGTTTTCTTGTTTTTCTTATATTTTATTCTTTGACCATTAATTATTTAGGAATTGTGCTAAATTCTCAAATGTACCATTATTTTTATTTATATCTGTTAATTTTATAATTTGTAAAATGATGTGTTTACCAAAGAACTTCTGGAATTTGTTAAGATTTTCCTTTATTCGGGTGCCTGGGAGGCTCAGTGGTTAAGGTTCTGCCTTTGGCTCAGGTCATGATCCTCAGGTTCCTGGGATCAAGCCCCACATTGGCCTCTCTGCTCAGCAGGAAGCCTGCTTCCCCCTCTGCCTGTCTCTCTGCCTACTTGTGATCTCTGTCAAATAAATAAAATATTTTTTTAAAAAAGACTAAAAAAAAAAAAGTTTCCTTTATAGCCTGATGGATTGAGAGTACTCCTAAGTGTTCCCCATATATTGAGAATAATGTGTATTCTCCAATTTTTGGATACAAGGTTTCTTTATATGTTCAGTAGATCATTTCATAAATTGTATTGTTTAAATCTTCTATTTTCTTACAAATTTTTTTTCTCCTTGAATATCATTTATTTTAACAAATTATATTAAAACTTCCCACTATTAATCTGGACATGTACATGCATTTATGTAATTCTGTCCATTTTTAAAATATATTTTGAGTTATGGAGCTCCTGGACGGCTCAGCCAGTAAAGCATCCAGATCTTGGTTTCAGCTCAGGGCATGATCGCAGGGTCATGAGACAGAGCCCTGAGTCAGATTCCACACTCAGCATGGATCCTGCTGGAAATTCTCTCTTTCCCTTTCCCCTCTCCCTGCTTGCACACACACTCACTCTCACTCTCTCTCATAAATAAATAAATAAATAAATAAATAAATAAATAAATAAATAAAATCTTTAAAATATATGTGTATATAGAGAGAAAGTTACATTATCAACTGTATACAAGTTTAGAATTGTGAATATTCTGCTAAGTTGAAGATTTTTTTGCTATATTATATATGTCTCTCTGATAATACTTTTGCTTTCAGTCTATTTTGTCAGATTGCATTATAGCAACAATATCCTTTTGTTTCTCATTTGCCTGTGTAGGTCGTGTTCATCCCTCTTTGAATTCACGCATCTTTGGGATCAGTCTCTGTTATGTTATATACTGCTAGATTGGGCTTTTTATCCTATCTGGAAATATTTAATAGCTAGTAAATTTTCTCCATTACTAGAGCAAGCCAACCACATAGTAGGCTATTAACAAGAAGCTCATTGAAAGAATAAATAAATGATTAATTGAATAAGCTTTTGTGATTACTGATATATTTGAATTTATTTCTATTATTTTGCTATTTATTGCCCTTATGTATATAAAGAATATATATATTTACATAAATATGTGGCTTTATTTCTACAATTGTATTTTTTTTCTACTTAACTTGTTTTTCTATGATTCTATCTCTCTATTTCTTGCTTTATTTCCTATTAAAATAACCTTTTTATTTTTAGTTTTCATTCTTTCTACCAATCTCAAATATATATACCGCATGTGTTTCCTTTCCTTCATTATCCTTAAATTTTTTACCTATGTAATGAATTAATAGAATATAAAATTAATCATACCTCTACTATTCTATCACAACATGCAAAAACCAGTTCATCTCCTTCCATAAATATATAAAATATTGGATATTTTAGTTTCACCTTGTTTTGCCCAAGCAAATTTTAACTACTATTATTGTTGTTTTAGATCATCAGTGTCGACATAGACTTGCCCACATATAATTTCTTATCATCACTTCCTTATTGCTTCTCAGGCTTTCTCTCTCAGGTCAGGTTTTTTCCTCGTGAGCTATAATTTTCACAGTTCTTTCGGTGACAGTCGGTTCATGTCACCTTCACTCTGGAATAATAATAATGCTGGGCATGAAATGTTACAGAAGTAGTTTTTCCTCTCAGCACTTTGAAGAGATTTTTTTCCCCACTGTCTTCTGGCTCCCTTGGAGAAAACTATGAGTCGAACTGCTATCCCTTTTTAGTAATCTGACATTTCTCTCGGGTTATCTTTAAGATTTTTATCTTTATCCTTGATGCTCAGCAGTTTGGCTATAAAGAGTCTAAGCGTAGATTCCTCTCCCATCAGGTCGGCTCCGTATACTTGATGGTTTGTGAATTTCATCGTCAATTCTTCTCCTCCGTTCTTCTTTTCCTGGAACAATTAAATTAAGCTAGACTTTCCCCTTCTGCTCTGCTTTTCTTCTTCCTCTCCTTCACATTTTACCTCTTCATCTCTCTGTTCTACGCTCTTGTTAATTTCTTCAGCCCTCTCTGTAAAATTCCATAGTTATGCCTAATCCATTGCTCTTCACATTTGCCTAAAATACCTTTTAAAATTTCAATGATCGTGTTTTCTTCTCTCGAGGATCTATTTGTTCTTTTTAAACATGTCTGGAACTTCATCCGTGGTATATTATTTCTGTCTCGTGTTTTTCATTTTTTATTTCTTTCAACATTTCTAACACATAATTCATATTTTGTATCTCACAGTTCTAAACCTGTAGTTTTACAGAAACTAATTCTGATAACATGTCTGCCGATTCACACCCATGGTGACACACATCCTTCTGCATCTTGTAGTTTTGGGTTGTCAGGTTATCTTCTGAGAGGCTTTACCTTTAGGAATCCTTGGGAGGTCTGGGGGGTCCCCTAGGTGGCTCAGTGGTTTGAGTGTCTGGCTCTTGGTTTTGGCTCAAGCCACAATCTCAGGGTCATGAGATTGAGCCCTGCATCAGTCTCTGTACCCAGTGGGGAGTCTGCTTGAGATTCTCTTCCTCTCCTTCTGCCCCTTCCCCCAGCTCAACACACACACACACTCTCTCTCTCTCTCAAATAAATAAATAAATCTTTAAAAAAATAAAAGGACTTGGATGTCTAGATGTGCACCACCATAGGGGTACCCTTATACTCCCATAAGCTACCCCAAAGTGCTATCAACCCAAGATGTCTTTAGTTTCTTAGCTTCTGCTCCCCAGACTGCACAAGGAGAATAAATAAAAGATAAATCAAAATGCAGCACACATGTGAGTCAGGACTTGGGGAGTCTTCTCCTGTCCCACAGACAATCTTTCTTGTTCTTTTGCTTGCTGCTAGTGAGCAGAATTATTTTCTCTGGAAACTCTTGGAGGGAGCAGACCTTATTCAGGAAGTCTCAGTTCCAGTTTCTAACCCTTCACTTGTCCTATCTCTCTCTGCCTCTGCCACCACTTAGGCCTTGCATTCTCCTTTTATACTTCCAGGCTCCTTGTGGTAGGCAGACTACCAGGAGCCTCCTTCTGGTGGTCCTGGCCCAGGCTCTGTTTCCTCTTTTCCTATTTCTCTGGCTGCCACCAGGAATTATGGTCAGATGAGTCTTCTTCTGGGGATCTGGTGGGCTGAAAAGATTTATTTTCCCCCACTGAGTCTCCAGCTCAGCTTCATTCTCCACACACTTGGCAAGGAGTCATGCACTTAGGGGAACAAAATAATACATGTGGCAATACCTATTTGGCTTAGATTACATTCACTAATTTACAGTTCACATTCTAGAAACCATGAGGAGATGTGACTGACACCTATAATCTCCATCTAATCTTCCTAGAGCCCTGAAGAACAAGCAACAGATTTTTTTTTTTATAAACATATATTTTTATCCCCAGGGGTACAGGTCTGTGAATCACCAGGTTTACACACTTCACAGCACTCACCAAAGCACATACCTTCCCCAATGTCCATAATCCCACCCCCTTCTCCCAACCCCCCTCCCCCCAGCAACCCTCAGTTTGTTTTGTGAGATTAAGAGTCACTTATGGTTTGTCTCCCTCCCAATCCCATCTTGTTTCATTGATTCTTCTCCTACCCACTTAAGCCCCCATGTTGCATCACCACTTCCTCATATCAGGGAGATCATATGATAGTTGTCTTTCTCACAAGCAACAGATTTTAACATCAGTTTTTCTTTTCCCCTTTCCACCATTATTTGAACGTGACAGAGAGCAGTGTAGAGATAAATATGTCTGTGATATGAATCATGCCACCCCTTGAAGCCAGAAGAAGCTTCCTGGCACTCAAGGGTTTGGCTCTTCTATGAAATGTCTGTGTTCTTTCTTCCCAGGTTATAAAATTACAGAAATACAAGAGATCCTGATGGCTCCAGGGGATCAATATATCTAAGGAAAAGACAGATAATCTAGCGGGTTTTTTTCCCCTTCAACATTTACTTATTGATCATATCTTATGGGACAGGCAATGTGCTAAGTGTTACAGCTACAAAGATAAACAGTACAACCCTGTTCCTTAAAGAGGTCACTATCTGGAGAAGGAGACATGCACATAAGCAGATAATTTCACACAGAATCTAAATTTCCACCGAGAGAAGGAAGATGTCTCCTGGGATATTCAGAAGACTTTTGGAGGAGATAAAGCCCAAAATGAATCTTCAAAAATTACTGAAAGTAAGTCTATTCTTTTATTTAATACACACTTATTGATCTTTAAAATTTATTGATTACTGGTTCTATGTTGGGCATTAAGATAGGCTCTGGATATACATTTATTGATGACAAAGACATGGCCCCCATCATCATGGGTTTGCATGCTACAATCCAGCACTTGCACTCCTGAATATTTATCTTACAAAATTAAAGACATATGTTCACAAAAAGCCTATGCATGAATGTTTTATCAGCTTTATTCATAATATTTCAAAACTGGAAACAACTCTGATGGCCTTGAATGAAAAAAAGGATTGAATAAACCATGGTCCATCCCTACCACGGAATACTATTGATAAATGCAAAGCAATGAACTATTGATATGCACAACCACCTTGTTGGATGTCTGAAGAATTATGCTGCGTAAAAAAATAACCAATCTCATGGAGCGCCTGGGTGGCTCAGAGGGTTGGGCCTCTGCCTTCGGCTCAGGTCATGGTCTCAGGATCCTTGGACTGAGCCCCACATTGGTCTCCCCGCTCAGCAGGGAGCCTGCTTCCCCCCCACCCTGCCTGCTTGTGATTTCTCTCTCTCTGTCAAATAAATAAATAAAATCTTTAAAAAATAGTCAATATCAAAAGGTTGCACATTCTATGATTCCATTTATATAATAGTTTGAAATGACAAAGTTACTGAAATGGAGATGTGATTAGTGGTTGGCTGTAGGGGCTGGGGTGGGGCGGGGGGGAATGAAAGTGAGTGTGGTTCTAAAAAAGGAATAGGGGAGATTCTTGTGGTGACAGACCATTTTATACCTTCACTGTCGGGGAGTACACACGACCCCCACAGAGCTAAACACCCTCATGAGTAGAAGGAAAACCTGGCTAAATCTGAGTAAGATCAGGATTGTATCCATGTCAACATCCTGGTTGTGATGTGGAACAAGAGTTGTGCAAGACGTTACCACCAAGGGGAAGGGGACATGGGATCTCTCTATTATTTCTTAACACTGAAGGCAAATCTATAATTGCCTCAATGAAATTAAAAAATTTCAAATTTTGAAATGGGCTAAAAAAAATGGGCCATCCTCCATATTTAGGGGGGCCCCAGTGTGGCTCAGTCAATTGGGCATCTCACTCTTGATTTTGGCTCAGGTCTTGTTCTCAGGATCCTGGAATCCAGCCCCGAGACAGGCTCCATGCTCCACAGGAAGTCTGCTGGAGTTTCTCTCTCTCCCCTCGTCCCCTCCCGCCTCTCATTCTCTCAAACAAACTAAATAAAGCTTTTTAAAAACCCCATATCTTGGAGGAGGAGCACTTAGCTAGCTCAGTCAGGAGAGCATGTGACACTTGAACTTGGAGTGGGAAGTTTAAGCCCCACATTGGGCGAAGAGGCTTCCCTTAAAAAAAAAAAAATAAATAAAACCAAAATGCCTTTGAGGAAAAGCAAGAGAACTGTTCCAGCTTAAGTCAGTGCCTGTCCTGAGCTGACATTTCGAGCTTATTTATGAGTCTGTCATCCTCTGCCTGTGAGCACGTCTGCCTCCCGCTGCTCCTGGGAAAGGATAGGCCGGTGGAAATGTTCTGCCTGAGGCAGAGATGGCTGCCCTGAAGCTGAGTCTACTACAGGGCTGTCTCCCCGCAGCCAGAATTCTGGCCAAGGCTCCGAGGCACACACGGATGAACACAGAGTCACTGCACTGCAGGACCACAGGGCTGCGGGCCATCCTCATCCACAGCCTCTGGGGCTGCTTCCTTCAGACAAGTGAGGAAATGGATTTGACCAGAAATGGATTTCCCACTCAGAAATAGCAACAGCCCATCTGTTCACCCATGGTCTTCAACTCTGGAGGCTTCCCTGGACCCCTCATGGTTTTCCACCAGGTTCCACCCCTCTTCTCCCTCTGTGGCTAGTATTATTTCTGAGAAACAGTCTGAGTCTGGAGCTGCCTGTTCAGGGATCCAACTCCTGAGATAAGAAGCAGTATTAATAAGCCAAGGCTTTGGGGTAGAAAGACCTGATTCAAATCCTACTTCTGTAGAATGAGCTCAAACAAGTTAGTGAAATTCTCAGAGCCTCTGTCTCCTATTTGTGAAGCAAGATGATATTGATCTCAACAAATGGTTGATAGTGTTAAATGAGATAATGAACGTCAGTGTATTAGCTCAGGCTTCGTTAACAGAACACCCAGCTTGCTTAAACAGCAGAAATTTATTTTCTCACAGATTTGGGGCTGATCAAGTCCAAGTTCAAGGTGCTGGCTGGTTTGTTCCTGGTGAAGACTCTTTCTGGTTTGAGAATGGCCAACTTTTCACTGTGTCTTCACCTGGATTTTCTTTAGTTAGTGTGCACAGAGCTTCTTCTTATAAGGACACTAATTCTATCAGGTTAAGACTCCATCCCTAATATCTCATTTATCCTAATTATCTCCTAAAATTCCTATCTCCAAATACAGTCACATGGGTGGTTAAGGCTTCAACATATGAATTTGAAGGGGGAGCCATATATCAGTCTATAGTAATCCACTTAAAGTAATTATCTGGTGCATAGTAAACATTTAGAATATGAAAATGCTTATAATTTTAACATTTTGTTAACACTTTGTAAACAGAAATCAAGTGAATTATTAAAAAAAAATACAACATTGTCTTTTAAATCAAGGTTGGGAATGAAACTAGGTTTGAAGAAGTTTCTGGAAATCAGCACCTGAAATGCATCAAGAATTCAGACAAAAGTCTCTTTCCACTTTCCACCATCTCTCATCATCACTGCTTCCATAGACTGATTTCCTCCACTCTTCTGAGTTCATAAAGAGACAACAATGGCCACTCCACAGCTCCCACGATACCATCTTCTCTGCTGACCACCCACATCACTCACCCAATTCCAAATTGTCAAGGGAGGAAGTGAGTTACCACACTTGGGTCGAAGATCTACACCCGGTCTAACCACCAACTGCTGAAGACTGCAGCCTGGAATGGCCTAGATGTTCACTCTCCCAGGCGGGCAGCCATTTTGAGAAAGGGGACGATTGTTAACTGGTTAATCACCTCATACAGCATCTGCCACTGCATTTTTCATAATTGTGTTAACCCTCTTTTGTAGGATGCATATCTCCAGGTGTAAACATGAGGTCCCAGTAATAGTTATAACCAATAGTTATAATACTGATCTTGACCAAGTTACCCTCACTTATTGGGGGAGAGGGACGCAGATCACCATCTTCATTTCTATCACAGTTGTGCCTGGATGCACAATCCTCCCATCCTCCCTCAGTCCTCTGGCATCTCCCTGTCTTGGCTTTCTAGATGTGGTTTTCTACCCAGGCTTTTAAAACCCAGCATGTTGCCTCATACCAGATGGTTCTAGGATGTGCTGGGAAACAAGGTCCAGCCAATTCCACACTGATTTGGAGCCAGCTCTGGACAGCTCCAAAACCATGGCCTGGGCTGGAACTCCAGAGACTCAGAATTTCCAAGCACCGTGAGTGTGCTGGAGGGGGCTGGCCACTTAAGTAAGGGGAATAATGCCCTTTCCCACCCCCATGGTTTATTTTTTCAGTCAGCTTCCTCCACATCAGGGCTGTCCCTGGGTAATAGTGATTTGGCATTTGGGGCTGTGTGGGCTGGTGTCCATTTCTCTTCTCACCAGCTCCCATTCTCAGACCCAAAGCAACACACTTGGCCAAAGACGATGACTTCCCCTGTCAATATGAGCTGAGATGCTAAGGGAGCACACTGGCTGCATCTCCCTTCCTTGTCGTCCCTGGAAACTGGGGACTGGCTGCAGGACGGTGACCACAGGTAAAGCACAGGTCTTCACCCGGCATTGCAGGCTGAGATTCAGGAGACATTTTGCGTGCAGAGGTGCGGGATACATCTCCACAAGGAACAATAAAGACCACAAGATCTAGACAGTGAGGGGAGGAGTCACATTACATCTTGTTTTTGTTCTGTTTTCTGTTCAGACATCTTGGCAGCACCTGTGAGCTGCGGTGCTCAGGGACGGTCACTACCCAGAACTGTTTATACTTCTCAGTTTTATTTAATTGAATCTTGGAAACGTTTATAGCAACAGCTCTCCTGAACTTAGTCTATTTAAAAGGCTGTCTGGTTAACCAATATAACCGACCCCTGTGAGGCATTCTAGACTGAAGCTATCTGCAGGATGAGCTCTCGCCCACAGCTGGCTCTCACTGAGGATCTCTACTACTCCCAACAGGTAGACCATGTGCTAAGAATCTTCCTTTTTTTCTGAAAACTGTTTCATAAGCCAAAGATATGGAAATGCAGAAAGAGATAATACATCTAAGAAAACTATGATGAAAAACTTTGCACCTTGCAAAGACTTTAAAAAATAATACATATTGCTTTAAAAATTGCTGGAAAATTAGATGCAGTCATTATAATTAGACAAAAGTTCAGGGTGGCCTCATCAAAATCTAGATGTCTGCATTGAGGCTGGAGCTCAAGTCTGAAATTCTCTCCACTCTAAAGAAAGAAAAACTGGAAAGAGTAGAGGATCCTTTATGCATGTCATTTATGCAAGAAAAATAAGGCAGACCTCTAGTAAAGAAACCTCAAAGCAACAGGCTTGGTCTACATCACACTTGATAACATGATAGTTATATATTTATATAAAATGTTTAAGCTATGTGTTAATATTTTTATTTTTAATTTTTTAAAAATTTTTATTTATTTATTTATTTATTTATAGATTTTTTTTTTTACCAGAGGACAGAGGGAGGGGCAGAGGGAGAGAGAGAAAAAATTAGGAAAATTAGGTCCTGGACTGGAGCATGTTTAGGAGAGATGAGGCAGGGCCATTCAGGGTGAGGGCAGAACACAGCGATGGACAGAGACACCCTGGGATCTCGGACATGGGATGGGTTGGGACCATGACAAACACTGACTGTGGAAAAGCAAACACATTTACATGGGTCTCCAGAAGTAAATAAAATTTTTCTGCCAGCAGGCATCACTGAAGGCTTCATGGAACAAATGGTATGTGAGATGAACCTTGAACAGCACATGGCATTTTCACAAACGGCATTTGGAGGGCACAGTCCAGAGAGTGAGCGGCAGTCCAGGTGGGTCACATGACAGGTAGAGAAGCGTGCTTCCTGGCAGCATTTCTTCCATGTCATGCCTCTTCTGATTTATCTCTTCTGTGTTCTGCCCCTTTAGCTTAACCTCTGATGAGATTATTTTGAACTCATCAATGTACAATTAATCCAGGTATTATCTAAAGTAGATAATGGCTTAATACTTCTAGATCCAGGCAACAAACTTCTGAAAGTCCTTCCAACCCTCCACAAAAAATTCTGGCAAAATTAATGAAAGAGAAATCTGAGGGCTGTTTTTCTTTTAATTTGTATCCCCCAAATAATAGTGTACTGGAGAAAATGCACTAATTATAGTTCTACCCCATTACATCGGACTCATGATTTGCAATGGGGCAGATTTTGTCCCTCAGGGGACATGTGGCAGCAACTAGAGACATTTTTTGGGGGGTTACCAAAACTTCTGGGGGTGGACAGAAGCCAGTGGTGCTGGTAAACAGCCTACAGTGCACAGAGCAGTCCTTGAAATAGAGAATTACCGAGCCAAAGAATTATCAATAGTTCAGTAGCACCAAGGTTAAGAAGCCCTATTTTATTTTATTTCATTTTATTTTAAGATTTTTATTTATTTATTAGAGAGATAGAGAGAGAGAGCTCACAAGTGGGGGTGGAGGGCAGGGAAAGAGGGAGAAGCAGACTCCCCACTGAGCAAGGAGCAAGGATGTGGGACTCAATCCCAAGACCCTGGGATCATGATCCAAGCCGAAGGCAGACACCTAACCAATTGAGCCACCCAGGTGCCCAAGGAACCCTTTTTTAGATCATGAAAGAACTTTAAGTTTGTTAATTGAAAATTTCTAATTTGATAGATAGGACAGATAAAGTCAAAGATGTGAAATAATTTGAACATGGCCAGTCGGACAGTAGCAAATGGGGTAGGAACCCAGAACTTCAAGACCAGAATTTTCTTCTCTCGATGCACCAGACCTTCTGTAGGTTTCGAATCAAATGGCCAGTGCTTTTTAATGCTATCAGCCCTTGATCTCAACACTGAGAGATGAGTGATTTTGTCAGTGCTGATCGCACAGGTGGGGATATCTGAACTTAGGCATCTGAGGATTTGGGAAAGGAAGGGAAGGAGGGGTGTCCCTCTCTCCACCCAAGAGCAGTATCACTGGAACCCCAAATGGAGCTGACCAAGGCAATCAGTGCATGGTGACCAATCCACAACAATGACATAGTTTAATATAAAGAAAAGATGAATAATTCAGTTCTGCATCTCCAAACTCCTCCCTTTGCCATAGAAGCTGACAAAAACACTCCTGGGTTTGCTGGGGAGTGGGGTTCAAAAGGAGAGGACTGGAAATGGAGGTCAGAGGAGGTGAGGGGCTTGGGCCCCTGGTCTCAGTTCTGTCACATACCGACCCTGTTCCTGAGACAAGATATATTAGTCCTCAAGGCTCACTTTCCCTTTGCATCAAACAATGCAACCAGAGTCACAGAACTTCCATGTCAGAACTAATTTCTGAGACATCAGGTGTAAGTTGTCACATTTCCCAGGTAAAGAAACTGAAGTACAGAAATTTCAGGTTATCTCTTACAGGTCACAAAACTCGAGGAAGATCATGGGGCGTGATCCCAGATCCCTGACAACTCAAGAGTGGTTTGTGCTCCATCCTAACTCCTGGAAGCAAAGTTTGAAAGGATTTTCTGTAGGAGAAGAACAGCTCTGGGGCCCCCACAGCATTTTTTGGGCTCAGTGGCTGGGGTGCCATTCTCAGCAACATGTGGTGTCCCATCATTCTGTAGTCAACTAGACAGTACCCAAGAGCCCCTCAGCAAGCCTCCTTGTGCCCACAGCCTGCCAGGCTGCAGAGAAGCAGCTTCTTTTCCAAAAGCAGGAGACTATCCTGGAAGTAATCACAAGTAATCCTTCAAAATATGGGAAACCCTTGGATTCAAATGGAAACGTAATGCTTGGTGCTGGCCAAGCCACATGGCCACAGAGAGTGACTTGTTTAAGGAAATGAGGTCTCCAAACCAAGAATCAGGAGCAGGTTGAGGAGAGGCAGTTTGGAAGAGTAGATGGGGGACACACTCATTAGCAAACTTCCAACACTGTGCTTGACCCAATGCTTCCAGGACTTGCCTGAGGATAAGTGCTCCGGATTTCAACAGAGTGGTGAAAACAGAAGTCCCTTATCCCTGGGATTGGTTTTTGTGCTTCTAAGATGAGACAGGACTAATAAAAATGGCCTGCACCTCAGGAATCAGCAAACATTAAGAAGATCAAATAAAATTTCCAGAATCATTGAAATGCCCTGCTTGTGTGGTGAATGGAACTGAATCCTTTGAAACCCTTGAGCCTGAGGCTAGTGGGCTATTCAATCACATTAGGTGCTACTTTAGAATGAGCCCCACATTTGGGGGGGTGGGTAGAGACTATCCACAGTGTGGCCCTTGGGGAGAAAATATGTTGTCAGGATGGTTTTATCAGTGATCTAAGGTACAAAGTCTCACTGGGTAAGGCAAATGTGAGCTTCAAGGTTTTTTTTTTTCCTATTCACATTTTTCTGTTTCCAATTCGCTGTACAATAGGAACAATTTATATCTTTTTCTGGGAGCAATCTGGCAAATGTTTGGCCTCAGAGAAGCAGCATGACCCATACAGGGTAAGGGGCAGTCTGCATGACCTCTGAACTCCCATTTAATTCTGGTATTTAATGATTAATTAGGGGAATATAAAAAATACTGATTTAGCCAAATACTAATAGGAATAACAAAACTTCAGCATTTAAGCACTTTTAGAGAACATGCCCTCTGGAAGAGCTAGGATTATTCTCAATTAAAAAAAAAAAAAAACTTGCTTGATTTTGGCAAATGTTTTTTCAAAGAAAGCATGAAAATAATGCATGGTTTCAGTCTTCTTTCTCACTTCTTCTTACACTTAATAAATATCCACAAAGCATCTGCCATGTGGCTGCACAGCTCTGACATGATGGGGTTCAAGTCTTCAATTGCCTACATAGCCCAGGATTTCCAAACTTACAGCATAACACAAAAACAGGAGCAGACTTGTAATGTCCCAGAGGCATTAGACAAACAAGTCCCCAATCTTCTCTGGAAGGGACATTCTCAGAGATGTAATCAGAGTGAATCTACTCAAGATTAAAAATTTACAAAACATCTGAAGATATAGCCACAGAGAGTGAGAATGGCAGAAACATAAAGCACACAAGCCAGGAAGATATTTAGACTCCCCAGAACTTAAGTTAATAATGTTAGTAACATAGATGAAAAATAAGTACATTTATTTTTTTTTTCCTTTTTTCTTTTTGAGGGGACAGGGCAGGGCAAAAGGAGAGGGAGAGAGAAAACCTTAAATGGGCTCCAGGCCTCGTGAGAGCCTGATGCAGGGATTGATCTCACAATCCTGAGATCATGACCGGAGCTGAACCAAGAGTCAGTTCCCGAACCGACTGAGCCACCCAGTGCCCTTAATTTTTTTTTTTTTTTAATTACAAATGTCTCAACAAGTGGGTCAGAGTTGGAATCTTATAAAAAAACAAAACAAAGCTTGAAATCAGGTAACATGATGCCCCCAGTTTTATTTTTGTTTTTCAACATTTCCTGAGCGATTCGGGGTCTCTTCTGATTCCATACAAATTTTTGGATTATTTGCTCCAGCTCTTTGAAGAATACCTGTGGAATTTTTATCAGAATGACATTAAAAGTATAGATTTCTCTAGGCAGTATAGACATTTTAACAATATTTATTCTTCCGAACCAAGAGCATGGAATGGTCTTCCATCTTTTTGTGTCTTCTTCGATTTCTTTCATGAGTGTTCTGTAGTTCCTCGAGTACAGATCCTTTACCTCTTTGGTTAGGTTTATTCCCAGGTATCTTATGGTTCTTGGTGCTATAGTAAATGGAATTGATTCTCTAATTTCCCTTTCTGTATTTTCATTGTTAGTGTATAAGAAAGCCACTGATTTCTGTACATTGACTTTGTATCCTGTCATGTTACTCAATTGCTGTATGAGTTCTAGTAGTTTGGGGGTGGAGTCTTTTGGGTTTTCCATATAAAGAATCTTGTCATCTGCGAAGAGAGTTTGACCTCTTCATTGCCAATTTGGATACCTTTTATTTCTCTTTGTTATCTGATTGCTGTTGCTAGGACTTCTGATACTATGTTGAACAAGAGTGGTGAAAGTGGGCATCCTTGTCGTGTTCCTGATCTCAACGGGAAGGCTACAAGCTTTTTCCCATTGAGGATGATATTTGCTGTGGGTCTTTCATAGATAGATTTTATGAAGTTCAGGAATGTTCCCTCGATCCCTATACTTTGAAGCATTTTAATCAGGAACGGATGCTGGATTTTGTCAAGTGCTTTTTCTGCATCAATTGAGAGGACGATGTGGTTCTTCTCTCTTCTCTTATTAATTTGTTCTATCACATTGATTGATTTGTGAATGTTGAACCATCCTTGTAGCTCAGAAATAAATCCCTGCGGGCATCATGTTACCTGATTTCAAGCTTTATTACAAAGCTGTGGTCACCAAGACAGCATGGTACTGGCATAAAAACAGACACATAGACCAGTGGAACAGAGTAGAGGACCCAGATATGGACCTTCAACTCTATGGGCAAATAATCTTCGACAACACAGGAAAAAATATACAGTGGAAAAAAGACAGTCTCTTCAATAAATGGTGCTGGGAAAACTGGGCAGCTATATGTAGAAGAATGAAACTCGACTCTTCTCTTATATCATACACAAAGATAAACTCAAAATGGATAAAAGACCTCAATGTGAGACAGGAATCCATCAGAATCCTAGAGGAGAACATAGGCAGTAACCTCTTCGATATCAGCCACAGCAACTTCTTTCAAGATATGTCTCCAAAGGCAAAGGAAACAAAAGCGAAAATAAACTTTTGGGACTTCAACAAAATCAAAAGCTTCTGCACAGCAAAGGAAAGAGTCAAGAAAACAAAGAGGCAACCCACAGAATGGGAGAGGATATTTGCAAATGACAGTACAGACAAAAGGTTGATATCCAGGATCTATAAAGAACTTCTCAAACTCAACACACACAAAACAGGCAATCATATCAAAAAATGGGCAGAAGATATGAACAGACACTTCTCCAATGAAGACATACAAATGGCTATCAGACACATGAAAAAATGTTTATCATCACTAGCCATCAGGGAGATTCAAATTAAAACCACATTGAGATAACACCTTACAGCAGTTAGAATGGCCAAAATTAGCAAGACAGGAAACAACATGTGTTGGAGGGGATGTGGAGAAAGGGGAACCCTCTTACACTGTTGGTGGGAATGCAAGTTGGTGCAGCCTCTTTGGAGAACAGTGTGGAGATTCCTCAAGAAATTAAAAATAGAGCTTCCCTATGACTCTGAAATTGCACTACTGGGTATTTACCCCAAAGATACAGATGTAGTGAAAAGAAGGGCCATCTGTACCCCAATGTTTATAGCAGCAATGGCCACGGTCGCCAAACTGTGGAAAGAACCAAGATGTCCTTCAATAGATGAATGAATAAGGAAGATGTGGTCCATATACATGATGGAGTATTATACCTCCATCAGAAAGGATGAATACCCAACTTTTGTAGCAACATGGACGGGACTGGAAGAGATTATGCTGAGTGAAATAAGTCAAGCAGAGAGAGTCAATTATCATATGGTTTCACTTATTTGTGCAGCATAACAAATAGCATGGAGGAAAAGGGGAGTTAGATAGAAGAAGGGAGTTGGGGGAAATTGGAAGGGGAGGTGAACCATGAGAGACTATGGACTCTGAAAAACAATCTGAGGGGTTTGAAGTGGCAGGGGTGGGAGGTTGTGGGAACCAGGTGGTGGGTATTAGAGAGGGCAGACATTGCATAGAGCACTGGGTGTGGTGCAAAAATAATGAATACTGTTATGCTGAAAATAAAAAAGATGTAAAAAACAAAACAAAACAAAAAAAAAAAACAGAAACCAAACAAACAAAAACCAAAACAGATATTTTTGTAGAAAAACAAATAACATTTGCAGGAATGAAAAATACACTCACAGTAATTTGAGTCACAATGGACACAACAGCTCAAATGTACACAAAGGAAGAAATAATTAGGAAACTGGAAGATAGGACTGCATACATTTACCCGGAAAGCAACACAGAGAAACAATGTGGAGAAAATAAAAGGTCAGAAGATATGGACACAACAAAGAGCAAGTCCCAAAATTCCTAACAAAAGTCCATGAAGGGTCAGGAAGGGAGGGACTAGGGAGAATGGGTGATAACAGCAACCCTGGTGGTAGATTCCCAATCCGATGAGAGACATGGCCATTTAGGAAGAACTTAGAATCCCAAGCAGGGAATGTTAACTTGATTTAATGTACACATACAGACTAGTTTTATAGGATAGGCAGAGAGCCTGGCGTCATGTAGGGAACATACATTCTTCGTTAGCCACTTGGACAAAAAATGGCCATCAGTGGAAGAATCAGTGGCACAGAGAGTATTTTCTCTGAATTTAAGACAATGAAGTAAGAAATCAACAACAAAGAAAGTACACCTGTAGAGACTGCTGTTAGGGAGACATTCATTTCATTTTTTTCACACCAAAGTTCTTACTGTTGGCACATGGCCTTCTGACATTTAGGATGTACTATTGTCACTCAGACTCCCCAAGTCTGGCCTTGATATTTGGTATTAGGGGAGTGGGGCTTGAGCATGGTTGTTTCTTCCTTCCCAGATAACCTCCTCTCACTACTGAGCTGGTTAAGAAAATGTTAATATAGGAATCAAATTACATACATTTGAATGGATATACAAGTAACCACCACCTTCCAGCTGTGCTACCATGGGTGAATTAATTAATTTCTCTGTGCCATTTCATCCTTTATAAAATAGGGGTGGTGATGGTGTCTACCTCTTAGGATCATTAAAAAGATTAAATTAAATAATATGTGTAAATATCAGACCAGTGTTTGTCACCAGTTTATTTTATTTATTTAGTTTTTATTTTTTTATTATTTACATTACTCACCATACAGTATATTATTAATTCTTTGTTGTAGTGTTCCATGATTCATTGTTTTTGTATAACACCCAGTGCTCCATGCATTACATGCCCTCCTTAATAGCCATCACGGGGCTAACCCACTAGTTTAAAAATACTATTATTTTAAGGTTACAATCACACACTGATCAATTCTCCTTTCATGCAGTCAGAGATTCTGATGAGAATGACCTTCAGTATCTGGAGAAGAGATTCTGGGTTGGGAGAAAAAGAGGCCAAGAGACAGAGATGATACTCTGAGCTGAACTAGGAAAGATTCTGGAAGACAGGGCTTTCCAGTGGCAGGCAGAGGACCTGCCTTGACAAAGCTCCATGCTGGGGTGCAGGACGGCCACTGGGGTGGGGCAAAATTCCCTCCATTTCCCCACGCACTGGGCTCTTTCACAAAGAGTCTGTGCCTAATTTTTAGGGTTACTCAAGGAATGGCGTCCATAGCTTATGAATTATAAGTCACAGAATGCAGGAGTGTGAAGATACGGCCAAGGGAACAGAGCAAAGGACTCACTTCTACAAACAGCAATAGCTGAAAAGAAATGTGAACAAAGGCAAAGCAGACAGAAAAATTTTCAATGCTATTGTGGAAGGAAGTCAGTGATGGGGAGCAATACCCAGGAAAAGTCTGTTCTAACTTGTTCATTCTAAATTTGAAGGCAAGTTGAAATAATTATGATTCATCAGACATTTACTAGTCAATTTTTAAAAAACTAAATGGGATTAAGAGCTACAAGCATCCCATCATAAAATAAATAAATAAACAAATAAATAAATTAATTAAATAAATGGGAATGAAAAGTACAGAATAGGGAATGTAGTCAATAATATTATAATACACTTGTCATGGTGAGCATTTAGTAAGGTATATAATTATTGAATCATTCTATTGTACACCTGACACTAATTTAGGATTCTATGCCAACTATGCCAATTAAAATTTTTAAATTTTTTTCAAAAGCCCAAAACACCTATCTTCTCACAAAATTAAAATTTCAAGAAAAGACAGCAGCAACAACAAAAATCTTTCCATATGTTAGTTTCCTCATCGATAATCCAGACTATGAATTTTATTCAGTTGGATGGTTTTGAAGAATACATGGGATCAGAGGTGAAATGTGTCCAGAATAGATAAAATCTTGGGAAATTTCGATCATTGCATTTAATTACAATCCGATTGCATTTAACTACAATCTGTCCATTCTTAATGATACATGGTGGATTTGCTCATGGACTTTTTTTCCTTATGCACTGCTTTTTCATATATAGTTGGGATCATACTGTGCATATAAATTTACATGATGCTTTTTTTCCTGTTGATGTTATGTCACATCCTACTTTTGTCTTTAAAATACCCATAAGCCTTCCTTTAAACTCTGTCTTCCAATTTTCAGCTTCTCCTTTGGACTCCTCCCCCCCTTCTGCCAGACCTTTTTGTGTGAACAACATTCCTTCGGGAGGAAATGATTCTCATTTCTGTCATAATGTGATGCTTGTTCTCAGGGTGGAAGAACTCTGTCCAGGAAGTTAGTTGGCCAGCCCGGCAACCGAGGTTCTGTCTTGAAGACCCTTCTGCATTTTCATAAAAGGTTTATTTTATCTCTATCTATTTATCAAGTGCTATTTGCATGTCCCTTTCCTTGAACAGCATGCTCAGACCTAAATTACTCGTAATTGTCTGTCCCAGTGAAGAGAAGAAAGTGAGTAGCTTATAACACACACTCAGAGTATTTTCATGCAAGCCTTTACATATTTGTTACAACAATGGAATTCCAGAAAGTTCTGTAAGTCAAAGAAAACAATATCATGCACCTTTTAAGAATAAAAAATAAACCCTATAAGAAAAGCCACATCTGAAACTTGGAGGAGGAACACAATGTGCCTAATGTCCCAGGTTGTCACCTTAGCTCACATCCTGACCCTCGCCCGGCTCTTGTTTTACCAAAATCAGAGACCTGTTGAGCTGAAAGAGACTCAGAAATCATGTGGGCCAAATGTCTCAATTTATTAATGAGGATGTTAGGCCTAGTGAATTTCCTAAGACTTATAATTAGCATTTATAGAGAATATTATATTTTATGCTATATTTGTATTTAAAATTCATTTTACCTCTGTGAGAATTGAGTAATAAATTATCCAGTGTGAATATGGAGAGTAAGTTTTTCTGAGGACAACCCCAAATCACATTTGGGACTGTTTTGGAGTCAACAAGTCAGCCCTGGACCAGGTCCTATTACTTGGACAAATCACAGTATTTTCCTGAACCTGTTTGCTTCATCTTTAAAATGGGACTTAGAAATAGAACCAAGCCACAGAATTGTTGTGAAAACTATAGAAGGTAGTATGTGGTACAAACGAAGAAGTGAGTAAGAGAGGAAAATATATATTCTCCAAAATGAGTTTTGAAGAATGGTTTTTATAATATGTTTGGAAAATACTTACATACAGTCCTGTATAAATAATCCCAAATAATCCTTATTGAGCTGTTCTTTTCCACCCTTATTTTGGGAAAATTGTGTTTTTCCCAAAAGACATTATTGTTGACATCCACAAAACAATGATTTGGTGGAATATTCTTTTTTTTTTTTTTTGAAGATTTTATTCATTTATTGAGAGAGAGAGAGAGCAAGCGAGAGGGAGTGCACACACACACACACACACACACACACACACACACACACGGGGGAGGGGCAGAAGGAGAGGAAGAAACAGACTCCCCGCTGAGCAGGGAGCCTAACACAGGGCTGGATCCCAGGACCCCAAGACCATGACCTGAGTCTAAAGGCAGATGCTTAACAGACTGAGCCACCCAGGCACCCCTTGTGGAATATTCTTGCAAAGCCTTAACTTTTTTTTTTAGTATATGTGCTGCCAAAGCGAGCACACTTGCAAAGCCTTAACTAATGCTGCATGAGTTTTCCCCGTTCTCAGCTGGAAGCCACAGACCACACCTGTACACTTAACCCTCCATCTCTTCCTGCAGGCTTGCTTTCCATCCTGCAGGCTCCCTAAGGTGAAGAGGCAGAGCCCTCCTACCACCTTGCCTTGGGGAATTGCAATATCCCCTCTGGGTTCTGGAAGGTATAAATGGTCAATCATAAATCAATGTTACATAAACAAGGGGATAGGTTGATGAATTTTCAGCTGTTCATCTCATCATATGATGGGAGGTGGAGGCAGCATCAGAAGCAGAAAGGATAGAGAGAAATGTACCCAGAGTTTAGTCCCTAGTGAGTGATGCCTCCTGGCTGTCCATCTGCTTCAAGGTATGGGTGTTCTGAGCTCCAGGGGCTGGATTTTTGAAAGAAGCTGGCCCAGTTTAAAGATGGCCAACATCATGGAATGTTCCATCTCTGGTCTGAATTGCTCAGTCTATATAGGACAAACACACTGTGTAGGGAAGAGGCAGTGGGGAGTGATGAAAGGCGCGTGAACTCTATAGAGTCAGAGGGAACAGGCTGCACACTGACTCCAGAGCCATCAAGAATTAATTGCTTCTTCCAGGATTGCTCTCTGCTAAAGACTAACCCACTATACATGCTCCATGGGCCATGTTCAGTCATGTGATGGGAGAGGAAAAGCGGGGCAGGAGGAAGAGGACAGCTCCCCTCTTGAAGAGACTTCTTTCCATACTTCCCTAACCAACACCAGGCACAGTTCTGACTCTCTGTTCCAACCCATCCTCTAATTCTCAGCACTAATTACATTAGCCTTTTGTTCTGTTTAGCCAACTGATTTCTTTTGTCTCTTTGGCCTTTGGCATATAGGCTCCATGAGAGACTGGACCATCTATCTTTCTCATGATCATATCCCCATCGCTGTATTAGATATTATGGATTTTATGTATAGTCATTTGACAGCCTACTTCTCTCATCTCCCCATCAAACGTAAGCTCCAGGAGGACAGTGGCTTTTTCTGTTTGGCAGAAAAACCCAGGACAGAGATTGATACATAGTAAGATTTAGTAACCATTTTTTTAAAAGAATAGATAAATTATGAATGAATGAATGAATGAATGAATGAATGAATGAATAAGTATAATGCTAATAAATGGATTAACCAGTACATAAATAAATGAATAAAACTACCAGTGGCCCACAGTGATTGGGAATTCTTTTTCTAGAACTATGCTAGGATATAGGTTTGTCTGAGTATCCACACACACACATACACACACACACTGTGCATTCTATCCATTCTTTGCACTGAACCACTCTGCAGAAGAGTGCTTCATTGGAAAAACAAAAAAGAAGAATGAGAGGGCTTATCTTCCAGTCTACGTAGAAACCATGTATGCACTCACTTATTCAATCAACAAATATTTACCTAACAATGTTATGGATACAGTGATGAACAAGCCAGGTGGGGCTTCTGGTCCAGCAAAGAACACAAATGTTTCTCCATTAATTACAACAGTCAAGAAGAAAAATTGTTTGGGTTGTTACATTAGGAGGCAAGAGTAATGCCCCGATAAAACTCAATAGGCATCTCAGGGTGCCTGGTGGGAACAGCACCCGTCAGTCCAGGAACTAGCCAGAGCATGGTGGCTAACTAGCATCCTGCTCAGGACCCATGGGCTTGTGTTCCTCCAAGAAGAAGCTATAAGAAACTCCATGTGACTGTCTAAGGAGAAGGGCATACCTCCCGCTCCTAGGGAGAAGGGAGATATGAAAGGAGCATAGTTAGAGGCCAGACACTGCTAACCAAAGAATAACAGGTCAAATTAAATCCCATAAACAGGAGAGGAAAAGAAGATTGCCCAGCAGGCTGGTTGCCAAGTCTGCCATGGTTGATTAATAAGACAAGCTTTAAATTTTCTGTTAAGTAAGAGACCAGAACTGTGAATGTTTACAGAGGCCATGTGATATTTTCTTTTCTGAGGGGAAAAAAAAATGTACAAAAGGGTTTGGAATTTTAAAATATGAAAAGCAATTTGTTTGAGATTCAACCCACATTTAGAGAGGCTGATTAAACCTCTAGCTTTGACCATGACTACAAAATTCACCTTCTCATAGTGCTTTCTGCTAATTAGAGCTGGAGACTGCATTTTATTTCTTTAATACTGTGTCTGTTTCAGAGACCTGGGTCACATTGCTGGGGAGGTGATTTAAGGCAAGAATGTCAGGTCCTTGTTGCTTCACTTAGAGGATAAATGACATTTTATTTTATTGTTTATAAAAGGGCTTGTTTATATTTTCTCTGGCACCTGTTTCTCACCAAGGCAGAGGGAACTCTCCAACTAGACCACTCCCCTGAGAGCGCAAGAGTGGGGTCAGTCTCCCGCTGCAGCCCCTGTGGAGGTTGACAACCTTTGATGAACTGATCTGGGACCAAGTCTACTTGAAGTTAGAGAAGCAGGGAGTCATGTGACTTTTCTTGCACCTATGACTGGAATGAATAGATCAAGTTCTACCACCACCTCCAGAAACACCCCAACTTGTATGAGGGAGGCATTTACTAGAACTACAGCCTCCAGAGGACATAGTATGACAGATGCACTGAACCCCTCTAGGTGAGTAGTGATGGGCAGGCTCTACAGTGATGCTGCCTTTCCATCTGGGAGTGACAAGAGGGGATTTGCAGTTTCTACCGAGGAGGGACCATACTCTAGGAGACAGTTCATTCTTTTACTTTCCCAAATGATAGGGCTTCTGGCAAGTTGTCAATAGATCCTTCAGTAACCAGGAGTCAGCAGCTGGGGACAGACTGAACACATAGATGGGTGAGGATTGTGGGGTCTGGGGACCGTGACACATGCCAGAGGGATGAACATTTCCCCAGGTAGGTTGGGACAGTGGGAAGACTGATGGACAGAGGTGCTCTGTGATCAAGCATCAGAGGCTCACTAGGAAGCAGCCTGAGCAGATGGCGGCAGCAGATAAAAAGATGTTTCATTTCAAGTGTTGTCTGGAAGGAAGCAGGGTAAACATCATGAATACACAAAGGAATACACACACCAATTGCAAGATATAAGGAGAAAAGCAGGTTATCATAGATTATACTCAATGTGAAGTCTATAGAAAAATGATTGCAGGTAGATTAAGACAGACAAGAAAATAGGTCTAGAAAAGAAAGATGAAGGAGAAATTGAGGTTATCAGAGAAATTTGCAAATTTGGAAGTTGAGTCCAAATAAGAGAATTAAGAAGGAAGGTGCCTGCTCTCCCCTTTTGTGCCTGGGATAATTAAATGGTAATTTCTATATAAGTTTTGCTCCTTTCAACTCACCTCTCACTCGCTATACATACCCTCAGTGAGCAATCTCAGCTTACAGGCAAAGTCAGGGTGCAAGGTCATCTGCACCTGTAAACCTAACCCACATTCCCCAGTATAGATGGGACAGGGAGCTAGGGATTTTCAGAAGAGAATGCTGGAATAAGAAGTAAGTAATCATGAGAGACTATGGACTCTGAAAAACAATCTGAGGGGTTTGAAGTGGCAGGGGTGTGGGAGGTTGGAGTACCAGGTGGTGGGTATTATAGAGGGCACGGATTGCATGGAGCACTGGGTGTGGTGAAAAAATAATGAATACTGTTTTTCTGAAAATAAATAAATTTAATTAAAAAAAAAAAACCCTAACTCTTAACTCCCTCTAAAGGGCACAATCTTTCTCTTTACCTGAAATTCTCAAGATAATAATAATAATACTATTATTCAGTGTTTTGTAAAGATCAATAAATTTGATAAACCTTTAGTCAGACTGATCAGGAAAATATAGAGAAGATATGCATTATTAATATCATGATTGAAAGAAGGGATATTTCTTAAACACCAAGGCACAAAAATTGTAGGAAGGAAATATTAGGAACAACACAACAAGAAATATAACAAATTCATCAAAATGAATAAATTTCTTGACGATAAAAATTACCCCAAAAAAAAAGAAAATAAAGAAAGAAAAGAAATTCCAAGAAAGAAAACGATACACCATGACCCTTTATGAATACATAGGCAAAAGTCATTTTTTAAAAATCTAGTAAATTGATCCCAACAGGATATAAAATAAATAATGCATTATGATCAAGTAGGGTTTACTCTGGGAATGAAAGGCTAGCTCAACATTTGAACATCAATCAATAAAACTCACCAAATCAACAGATTAAGGAAGAGAAAAACATGCTCATTGAAAAGATGCAAAAAGAAGACTTCGACAAAATTTCACATTATTCCTGATTTTTTAAAAATATCTCCCAGTTGTAGAATTTAAGAAATGAGAAAAAAAAAAAAAAAAAAAAAAGAACCAAGATACGCTTCCGTGGATGAATGGATAGAGAAGAGGTGGTCCATATACACTATGGAGTATTTTGCCTCCATCAGAAAGGATGAATACCCAAATTTTGTATCAACATGGATGGGACTGGAAGAGATTATGCTGAGTGAAATAAGTCAAGCAGAGAGAGTCAATTACCATATGGTTTCGCTTACTTGTGGAGTATAAGGAATAACACGGAGGACATGGGGAGATGGAGAGGAGAAGGGAGTTGGGGGAAATTGGAGGGGGAGGTGAACCATGAGAAACTGTGGACTCTGAGGAACTCACTGAGGGTTTTGGAGGGAGGAGAGTGAGAGGTGAACCTGATGGTGGGTATTATGGAGGGCATGTATGGCATGGAGCATTGGGTGTGGTGCTTACACAGTGAATTCTGGAACACTGAAAAGAAATTTAAAATACAAATAAAAATTTTTAAAAAAGAATTTATCACAGAAAAAAAGATACAAAAAAGCCAACTCTGTTTTTAACTTACTTTGTTTAAGTTCAATTAGTTAACATATAATGTATCATTAGTTTCAGATGTGGAGCTCAGTAATTCATCAGTTGTGTATAACACTAGTGCTCATTACATCAAGTTCCCTTCTTAATGCCCATCACCCAGTTACTCCATCCCCCGACTCTCGTCCTCTCTAGCAACCCTCAGTTTGTTCTATAGTTAAGAGTCTTGTGGTTTGTCTCCCTCTCTGATTTTGTCTTATTTTATTTTTCCCTCCCTTCTCCTATGATCCTGTTTTGCTTTTTAAATTCTACATGTGAGGGGTACCTCGGTGGCTCAGTCGTTAAGCGTCTGCCTTCGGCTCAGGTCATGATCCCACGAGCCCCGCATGGGGCTCCCTGCTCAGTAGGAAGCTTTCTTCTCCCTTTCCCACTCCCTCTGCTTGTGTTTCCTCTCTTGCTGTGTCTCTTTCTATCAAATAAATAAAATCTTTTAAATTCTACATGTGAGTGAAATGTATGATAATTATCTTCCTCTGATTGACTTATTTCACTCAGCATAATACCCTCCAGTTACATCCATGTAAATGTAAATGGTAAGATGCCATCCTTTTTGATGGATGACTAATATTCCACCATATATATATATATATTATATATATATAAAATATATAAATATATTTAATATATAGTATACAGTATATATGACATATGGGCTCTTTCCATAGTTTGGCCATTGTGCTCATTGCTGCTATAAATATTGGGGTGCAGTTGCCCCTGCAGGCTTTCTTTTGATGTCCATTAGCATGATAAATGGTCCTCACTTTCAGTCTAGAGTGTCTGTGTCTAAAATGAGTCTGTTATAGACAGCATATAAATGGGTCTTACTTTTTTTTTTAAGATTCTATTTATTTATTTGACATACAGAGATCACAAGTAGGCAGAGAAGCAGGCAGAGAGAGAGGAGGAAGGCTCCCTGCTGAGCAGAGAGCTCCATGTGGGGTTCGATCCCAAGACCCTGGGATCATGACCCGAGCTGAAAACAGAGGCTTTAACCCACTGAGCCACCCAGGCACCCCAGGTCTTACTTTTTATCCAATTTGATACCCTATGTGTTTTGATTGGAGGATTTAGCCTGGTTACATTCAGAGTAACCACTGAAAGAGTTAACATCTTACCTGAAGGTGAAAGACTAATTCCTTTCAATCTAAGAGAGGGTCCTGGGATGGAATCCTGCATGTGGCTCCCTGCTCAGCAGGAAGCCTGCTTTTCCCTCTGCCTGCTCTGCCTGCAGGTCCCCTAGCTTCTGTGATCTCTCTGATAAATAAATAAATAAATAAATAAATAAATCCTTTAAAAAAATTACACTAGAGGTCTTAAGCCAGTGCAGTGAGGCAAAAAAGAAAGAAAATGCATAAAGATTCGAAAGAAAGAAAGAAAGAAAGAAAGAAAGAAAGAAAGAAAGAAAGAAAGAAAACCTTCTCTTCATACACAACACATTATTTTCCATGTAGAAGATTCCAAAGAATTTTCAAGATAACTTCATCAAACTAATAAGTAAGTTTAGTAATCACAGAATACCAGATAAATATTTATTTTTTTAAAGAATGAATAACCTAGCAATGAATAACTAAAATTTGAAATAAACCATGACCCTTTACAATAGAACCAAAGCACATGAAATACATATGTGTTACTCTTATGAGATATCTGAAAGATATTTATGTTGAAAACTGGACCATCTTAATTAAATAAATCAAGGAAGACCTGAAGTAAATGGAGAGATATACTATGTTCATGATTTGAAAGAATCAATACTGTTAAGATGTCAAAACTCTTTGGATTGATCCATAAATTTGATGCAATTCCAAAAAAATCCCAGTAGAGTTTTTGGTGGGAATCAACTAGTTGATTTGTAAAATTCATATGGAAGGGAAAAGAAAATAATATCCAGGACAATTCTGAAATAGAACAAAGCTAGAGTACTGACATTGAATGTTTTCCAGACTTACTAGAAAGCTGTAGTAGTTAAGACAGCAAAATACTGGAGAAAAGTATAGACATATAGACAAAAGAACAAAAGCACAGAAAAAGATTTACAAGTATGTGGTCAATTAATAGTCAATAAGAGTGCAGAGACGATTCAATGAAGAAAGGACAACCTTACAAATGACGTTGGAACAATTAGAAAGCCATATGCAAAATAATAAATCATAATCCACATTTTGTATCTTTTTTTAAAAACTAACTTACATAAGTCAAACAGAGAAAGTCAATTCTCACATGGTTTCACTTACTTGTGGAACATAAGGAATAACACAGAGGACATTAGGAGAAGAAAAGGAAAAATGAAGGGGGAGAAATTGGAGTGGGAGACAAACCACAGGAGACGATGGATTCCGGGAAACAAACTGAGGGTTTTAGAAGGCAGGTGGGTAGGGGGATGGGTAAGCCTGGTGATGGGTATTAATGACGGTATGTGATGTGATGAGCACTGGGCATTGTACACAAACAATGAATCGTGGAACACTACATCAAAAACTAATGATGTACTGTACAGTGACTAACATAACATAAAAAATAATTGAAAAAAATCTTAACTTAAAATGATAACAGACCAGGGTGCCTGGTGGCTCCACCATTTAAATGTCTGTTTTCAGCTCTGGTCATGATCCCAGTGTCCTGGGATTGAGCCTTGCAACAGGCTCCCCACTTAGGGGGGGACCTGCTTCTCCATCTCCCTCATTTGTGTACTCTCTCTCTTTCTCTCTTCCAAAGAAATAAATAAAATCTTTAAAGTAAAATAAAAATAACAGACTTAAGTGTGAAACCTAAAGTAACAGAAATTCTGGAAGAAAATGTAAGAGACAATCTTTAAGACACAGGATTTCACAAAGATTTTTTAGACACAACACAAAGAACATGACCTATTAACAAAATTTACTTAACGAAAATTACTAAAATTGGATTTCATAAAAATTCAGAACATCTGTTTTTGAAAGACATTGTTAAGAGAATAAAATGATAAGCCACAGATAGAAAGTATTTGCAAATTACATACCTGATCAAGGACTTATGTCCAAAATCTAAAATGAACTCTCAAAACTCAATAATAATAAAGGACAAAATTAATTAAAAATGGACAAAAAGTTTAAACATACACTTCACCAAAGAAAATATACAGATGGCAAATAAGCACATGAAAGGAGTCCAAAATTACAGAACTGCACGTAAAACCACAATGAGATACAAATACATAACTATTAAAATGTCTAAAATAAGTCAAAACAGGTAATGCCAAGTACTGTTGAGGATGTGCCGATACGGGGATTCTCATACACTAGAGATGGGAATTGGCATATCCACTTTGGAAAACTATTTGGCAGTTTCTTATACAGTTAAATACAGGCGAATTCACATCCCAGACCTAGGTATTTACCCAAGTGAAAGAAAGGCCTATTTTATCACAAAGAGTGCACAAAAAAATGTTATAGCAACAGTTCTCATAATTGCCTCAAATGGGAAACAATCCCTTCAGTTGAAATGTCCTTCAATTGAAGAAGGGGTAAACAAAGTCTGACACATTCCTATGGTGAAATGTTATTAAGCAGTAAAAAGGAACAAGCTATGAATTCGGGCAACAGCTTGGATGAATCTCAACCCCATATGCTCAGTGACAGAAGCCGGACACAAAAGACTGCAAACCGCATGACTCAATGTATACAGCCTCTGGAGAAGGCAAGATTATATAGTTGAGAACAGATCAGTACTGGGCAGTAGCTAGGGTTGGGAGAGGTGAATACAGAGTAGTACAGGGGAAATTGGGGGTGATGAACTATTCAATATTTCAAATGTGCTGCTGGTTACAGGACTATGTACCTTGGCCAAGACCTGCAGAACTCTACAATAAAAACAGTGAATTTTACCATATGTAAATTATGGCAATACCATAATTGAAAAAAAAGCAATAAAAATAAGGATTCTAAAGAAACAAAAGAAACAGAAAATCTGGATAGTCTTCTCTCTAGCGAAGAAAATACATTTGCAATTTAAAACAAACCAGCCAACAAAACAAATCCAGAATCATAGATACAGAGAACATATTGGTAGTTGCCAGAGTGGAGGGGAGTTAAGGTGGGAGAAAGGGATGAAAAAGATTGAGAAGCACAAAGTGCTAGTTACAAAATAAGTAAGCCATGGGGATGTAACATACAGCATGGGGAATACAGTCAGTAGTACTATAAGGTGACATCTGGAAGGTGACAGATGGTAATAAGACTTGTGGTTATGTCACAATGTATACAAGGGTCAAATAACTATGTTGTACACCTGAGACTAATACAATAGTGTATATCAATTATATGTACATACATACATATATGCATGCACATATATAAATAATTTCCCACAAGAAAAACTGCAAGCCCAAATAGTTTTGCTGCAGAATTCTAATAATTTAAGGAAGAAATTGCAACTATCTTACACAAACTTTCAGAAAATGGATATAGAATTTTTCACAAGGCCAGGATTAACCTGATAATAAAATGAGACCAAAATATCACAAGAAAAAGAGTATTGCTTTTACAGGAACAAAAACACAAAAATTCTTAACAAATATTAGTAAATCAATTCCAGTAATATATAAGAAGGTTAATACTCCATGATTAAGAGGGTGCATCCCAAGACTGTGAGACTGGTTTAGAATCTCAAATTTGATCATGCTATTTCTGTGTGTGTGTGTGTGTGTGTGTGTGTGTGTGTGTGTATTTTTCCACACTCAAGAGAAGCCTATAAATCAAGTTCATCGAAAGAATCCTCTCATTTTTGTGCTGATATTCAATCCACACAGCAACCTTCCAATTTCCCATCTTCTCCTAACTTGGGACACTATCATCACTAGCCCATTGACTCAACGTTTTGGTGATTCTGCAAATGGCTCTGCCATCAATTTCTTTTTTTTTTTTTTTTAATTTATTTTCAGCATAACAGTATTCAGTATTTTTTCACCACACCCAGTGCTCCATGCAATCCGTGCCTTCTATAATACCCACCACCTGGTACCCCAACCTCCCACCTCCTCGCCACTTCAATTTCTTTTTTTTTTTAAGAATTTATTTATTTATTTGACAGAGAGAGATCACAAGTAGGCAGAGAGGCAGGCAGAGAGAGAGAAGAGGAAGCAGTCTCCCTGCTGAGCAGAGAGCCTGACACTTCAATTTCTATTGTCTCTTTCCCATCCAAGTTCTTGGGATCATTTGACTCTTAACTCCACCTTGCTTTCCAAAAAAAACCAAAAACCAAAAAACAAACAAATAAAAAACAAACAAAACAGGTGGTTTTTGAAAAATCCTACTCCTGACATCAGTTGTCAGGAGAACTATGCACTTCTCTGCCTTGGTTTGGCTCCCTCCGGGAGACAATGCTGAGACAAAGACTTGAGGACAAGCAGTTCATCTGATGTGGTTTTGTAATATAAGTGAGGTTCAGTGGGGTGGAATCTGGAGCCAACGACAAGAAATTCTTGAGATGTCTTTGGTGCAAAATGGTGATTTATTAAAGTATGGGGACAGGACCCGTGGGCAGAAAGAGCTGCTGCCCTGGGGTCTTGAGGAATGGCTGATTATATACTCAGGAGTTGCAGAGGTGAGGACAAAGGGGGTGTCCAGAAGAACTGTCATATGCTAATGAAGACTCTCTGGAGGCCTGGTTATTTTCAGGCCAGGGCTGTTTTCCTCCTCTCATAAAACACTAATATGAAGACAGTTGGGAGTTTCCTGGAGGAATGTTACATTCCTCCTATCAATCACACGTCCTTGTCAATGGACTGCAGGTTCAAAAGAAATTCAATTTTATTTACATTTCCTTCTGCCTCAGCCTCCCTCAACTTTATGGAGGGGAGGGTGATGTTAGGGCTTCAGGAAACTGAGTTATAGGTCTCTGGAAGTTAGGCAATTGATAAGAAAGCTTCTTCCTTGTAAACCACTAGGACATTTGTAAACTAAGGGAGACAGGTCTTGTGGGATTGTGATCTCTGTAAGTTAACTATTTGTCTTTCCTTTTAAAAAAATTATTTTAATTATTTTCAGTATTCCAAAATTCATTGTTTATACAGCATACCCATTGCTCCATGCAATACGTGACTCCTTAATACCCACCACCAGGCTCACTCCCCACCCCCTCCCCTCCAAAACCTTCAATTTGTTTCTCAGAGTCCAGTCTCTCATGGCTTGTCTTCCCCTCCAATTTCCCCCAACTCGCTTCTCCCCTCCTCCTCCCAAGTTCTTCAGTTTTATTCCTTAAGCTCCACAAGTAAGTGAAACCATATGATAATTGACTCTCTCTGCTTGACTTATTTCACTCAGCATAATCTCCTCCAGTCCTGTCCATATTTATACAAAAGTTGAGTATTAATACTTACGGATGGAGACATAATACTCCATTGTATGTATGGATCATATCTTCTTCATCCATTCATCTGTTGAAAGGCATCTTGGCTCTTTCCACAGTTTGGCAACTGTGGTCATTGCTGCTATGAACATTGGGGTAGAGATGGCCCTTCTTTTCACTACATCTGTATCTTTGGGATAAATACCCAGTAGTGAAATTGCAATGTCATTGGGGAGTTCTATTTTTAATTTCTTAAGGAATCTCCACACAGTTTTCCAAAGTGGCTGCACCAACTTGCATTCCCACCACCAGTGTAAGAGGGTTCCCCTTTCTCCACATCCTCTCCAACATTTGCTGTTTACCGTCTTGTCAATTTTGGCCATTCTAACTGGTGTAAGGTGGTATCTCAATATGGTTTTGATTTGAATCTCCCTGATGGCTAATGATGATGAACACTTTTTTGAATTTTGAACACTGATTTTTCAAAATTTTGAATTTTGAACACTGATTTTTCATGTGTCTGTTAGCCACTTGTATGTCTTCATTGGAGAAGTGTCTGTTCATGCCTTCTGCCCATTTTTTGATGTCATTATCTGTTTTGCGTGTGTTGAGTTTGAGAAGTTTTTTATAGATCTTTATAGTTCTTTATATATCAGCCTTTTGTTTGTACTGTCATTTGCAAATATCTCCTCCCATTCCATGGGTTACCTCTTTGTTTTGTTGCCTGTTTCCTTTGCTGCGCAGTATGTTTTGATCTTGAAGTCCCAAAAGTTCATTTTCACTTTTGTTTCCTTTGCCTTTGGAGACATATCTTGAAAGAAGTTTCTGTGGCCGATGTTGAAGAGATTATTGCCTATGTTCTCCTCTAGGATTTTGCTAGAATCCTGCCTCACATTGAGGTCTTTAACCCATTTCAGATTTATCTTTGTGCAAGGTGTAAGAGAATGGTCGAGTTTCATTCTTCTACACATAGTTGCCCAATTTTCCCAGCACCATTTATTGAAGAAACTTTTTCCAGTGTATATTTTTTCCTGCTTTGTCAAAGATTATTTGATCATAGAGTTGAGGGTCCATATCTGTGCTCTCTACTCTGTTCCACTGTCTATGTGTCTGTTTTTGTGCCAGCACTATGCTGTCTTGCTGATCACAGCTTTGTAGTAAAGCTTGAAATCAGGCAACATGATGCCGCCAGTTTTGTTTTTCTTTTTTAACATTTCCTTACCAATTTGGGGTTTCTTCTGGTTCCATACAAATTTTATGTTTTCTTCATCTCTTTGAAAAATGCTGGTGAAATTTTGATTGGGATGGCATTGAACGTGTAGATTGCTCTAGGTACTATAGACATTTTAACAATGTTTATTCTTCTGATCCATGAGCATGGAATGGTCTTCCATCTTTTTGCATCTTCTTCAATTTCTTTCATGAGTGTTCTGTAGTTCCTTGAGTACAGATCCTTTACCTCTTTGGTTAGGTTTATTCCCTGGTATCTTATGGTTCTTGGTGCTATAATAAATAGAATCGATTCTCTAATTTTCCTTTCTAGTTTTTCATTGTTAGTGTATAAGAAAACAACTGGATTCTGTACATTGATTTTGTATCCTGACACATTACTGAATTGCTGTATGAGTTCTAGTAGTTAGGGGGTGGAGTCTTTTGGGTTTTCCATATAAAGTATCATGTCATCTGCGAAGAGAAAGAGTTTGACTTCTCCTCTGACAATTTGAATACCTTTTATTTCTTTTTGATGTCTGATTGCTGTTGCTAGGACTTGTAGTACTATGTTGAACAAGAGTGGCAAGAGTGGGCATCCTTGTCATGTTCCTGATCTCAAAAAGAAGGCTGTCAGCTTTTCCCCATTGAGGATGATATTTGCCATGGGTTTTTCATAAATAGATTTTATGAAGTTGAGGAATGTTCCCTCTATCCCTATACTTTAAATTATTTTAATCAGCAACAGATGCTATTTCTTGTAAAATGCTTTTTCTCTATCAATTGAGAGGACCATGTGGTTCTTCTCTCTTCCCTTATTGATTTTTCTATCACATTGATTGATTTGTGAATGTTGAACCATCCTTGCATCCCATGGATAAATCCCACCTCGTCATGGTGTATAATCTTTTTAACATACTGTTGGATCCTTTTAGCTAAGATCTTGTTGAGAATCTTGGCATCTATATTCTTCAGGGATATTGGTCTGAAAGTCTCCTTTTTGGTGGGGTCTTTACATGGCTTTTGCTGCCAAAGAACAAAAACCTCCAAAGAACAAAAGCCTGTAAAACTGGTTTCCAGAGAGCTCAGCCCCTTGGTAGGGAGGAGGAGGACTCAACCCAAGCAAGACTGACTGAAAAACAATGCGGCAGGCCCTTCCCCAAGACACTTCCCCAAGAAAGCCTGCCAAAAGAATGAGAAGACAACCACCACAGGGTCTCCATAAAACTCTAAAACTCCAATATCAGGGGAAAATAATATATTAAGCTCCCGGAATTGCCGTAAAACTTGTATATTTCATAGATACAACTTTTATTTTTAATTCCTTCTCACTATTCTTTTCTTTTCTCACTGTTCTTTTTAATTTAGCTTTATTTTTATAAATAAATAAATGTTGAGCCCTCCTCCTGGGGCAACTAAGATGCCCTTCACTACCAAATCCCATCAGTCATGTGAGAACAGGGTGGGCAACACCAGGACCAATGAGTTCACTGGTTCTGTGACATAATGCCATTTTTGCATTACTTCTAATTCATGACCTGACCATTTTGCTCTGTACGTGCTATAAAATTACAGATATTGTCCAAGTTTCTATTTTACACTGCTTCCCTTTGCCTTTTGTTTATTTTTTTCTCTGTCTTGTCGCTATAGGGAAAACAAACAAACAAGCAAACAAAACACATTTGCCAGAGGTGAGGTTAAGGTTTGGGCTCATGTGGTCAGAAAATTTGAACTCTTCTTGCAAAAAGTTCAGGCAAACCTTGTCTTTCTCTGCCTTTGTTTCAAGGACTGGATTTCAGTATTTAATAGTTTTTCACTGAACTCTAGCAAAGCAGGGTCAAGGGCCAAACATCTCTGTTCTTTGTTCTTGTTCTCTGCTCAGCAAATGAATGAACTCAAGACTCTCCCACCTGTTGACAGAGGCATTGTGTGTCGCGGTGGCAATGGCCATGAATGTGTCACAGACACACTTTGGCAATATTTTTAACCAGAGATGAGCCAGATGCCTTGGGTGAAAAATATTTCACAACAGGTGATCACAGTAGCTGCAAGATAATAAGACAAAAATGAGAAAAACTTCAGCAGAGCAACTCTAACAGTACAGCAGTGAAGGGTAAGACCCTCTACCTGGGAACACAGGGTCCCTTGGAGGGACCCTAATGACATGGGTAACAGTGGTAGAAAAAAAAATTATTAAATTTCCTTACCCACTGACAAGCCCTTGAAAAAGGCAGTGATATTCCTTGAGGGACTCAATTACCTCCACCTGGAGGCTTTGCTAAGGGCAAAGGGCAATCCTTTAGCCTGACTGGCCCCTACCCCCAACCAGGATCCTATAATTCTACTTTAACAATTCCTTTGGAAACTTTATCTCTAAACCATCCAAGATAAGTGTTGACAATCATCCCCAAGCATATGGCCTACAGATATGCATCTAAAGGGTCTCACTACAAAGGTTTTATTATCATGAATGAATAACATTTTTCCCAAAAATAGCTAGCCCCTCAAGGTCCTGGACACCTTGTTCCAAAATTCCTTAGAGACTTTGCCATCCCTGACCCCCTCCCAACTTACAAGTATGTAATGGACCACTCCTCACAACCCTGGGTCAGCAGCTCTTTCTGCCCACAGGTCCTGTCTGCATGCTTTAATAAACCACCATTTTGCACCAAAGATGTCCCAAGAATTCTTTCTTGGTCATCAACTTCAGACCTCACCCCACTGAACCTCATTTATATTCTAAAACTTCATCACTAAGGGTGAATGTCAAAGCCCTTAGTCCTTGATGGACTACAAGTGTGAACTGGTTTCAGCAGCAGGACCAAGGGAAGTGGGACCACATCAGATGACAGAGCATGTGGACCAGGGTGAAAATTCCACACTTAGATTCTCAGATCTCAGGCTTTTTTTTTTTTTTTTTAAGATTTATTTGTTTATTTGGGAGAGAGAGAGTGCACACAAGCAGGAAGGGGGACTGAGGGAGAGGGAGACAACCCCAAGCAGACCCCCACTGAGTGCAGAGCCCAACTTTGGGCTTGATCCCACGACCCTAAGATCATGACCTGAGCCAAAATCAAGAGTTGGTCACTTAAACCCCTGAGCTACTTAGGCACCCTCATCAGATCTCACTCTTAAAAAGCTAGTACTAGGTGTTATATGAAACAATGAATCATGAAACACTACATCAAAAACTAATGATGCACTGTATGGTGACTAACATAACATTAAAAAAAAGGCTAGTAACGTGAAGATGGAAACATGAGATCAGATCTAGAGACAATATACCTGGTTGGGGCACTTGGGGAAGAGGGTGGCCACAGCACCTGAATGTGTAGCTCATATTTTCTGCATATTTTCCTGTGTCTGGCTTGGTTTCATTTACAACAAACCTTACTCATCATGCATCAGATGATGATAATCACTTACCCTCTCACTGTTTCCCATCCTGATTGCCCACTACTGTGTGCAAGAACCCAAGGATTCAGTGTTTCTGGCCCAGAGGGGGGCCTTGCTAGCTATTGGGCTTTAGTCTGCAGTCCTGTGTGATTCCCTCTCTTATGGCTATTTTCCTGGTTTCAATAAAATATTTCCTGACCTCCTGGAATCTTAAAAAGAAAAAAAAAAGCGCCTTACTAGGATTAACACATGTAATTGTCACTAGACTATGATTCAGGTATTATTATTATTCTCATTTTTCAAATGAAAAAATTTGAATGCACTTAAGGTTACAAATCTTCCCCAAAGCCTCTCAGTCAGTGAGTGGGCAAGCAAAGAGCTGAGCCCAGGTCCTTCATGGTAAGTGGTACCCCGTGGTAGAAGAAGGGAGCAGGGATGGAAAGCGATGGAGACTGTGATGTGTGATGGGCACCTGTGACAGGAGCCACGTCTTGAGTGGAAGGTTTCAATCAGTGAAAAGAGAGGAAGGAATGATGCATGGGAAGATGGGAAGAGCAGATAAGAGGGAGAACTCTGCTTTTTGCTGGGGGGGAAAGAAAGGATGAAGGATTGAACAGCAGGTGATACCATGGTAGAGCTATGGGGAGGGGGTGCACAGAGAAGGGAGGGAGAAAGAAAAGGATTTGATGGTGAGGAGGAGATCCCACCCATCTTTGAGCAGATGCTCACTGTCATCCTTTAGTGATAGCCGGCCATCTTGTTTCTTCTCAGAGGGCTTGAAAACCCCATGCCTCCTGGCCTTGTCCTTGCCTTCCCATACAGCCCAGGTGGCCCAGGTATGGATGCTATGCCCACTGTCCAACTTTGTGGGCTTCCCCCACCCCACACTCTTTCAGGGCTGGAAGACTGGCACCATTCAGGATGATTCGAGGGACCACTTAAACACGACGTAAGTTGGATGAGATGGACCACTTGAACACAACCTAATTAGGAAGGGATGGACAGACCTACTGACAAGAGCAACCACTAGTTGTGTGCTCTGGATACAAAACACTGGGGCCAGCCCTGTCCAGGCCCCACTGTGCTTGCTTAATCCACACAGCAAAATGAGGAGTGCCATCTTATAACCCCTATGTTGGAAATGAGGAAACTGAGGTATAGAGGGGCTAAAAAGCCAAGGTACGTTGCAGGTTACCTTGGCTGAGGTGTACTGCACTGCTGGGCTCTCTGGGTTCATGCCCTGTAAGATCATGCTGCACTACCTGGGGGCACTTCGGCAGACCCAGGACCCCACATGCCTTGCATGGAGCAGTGCACCCTCTATCCATCCACTCATGTCCATCCAGTATTTCCTGATTTCCACCCTGGGCAGGGTCAGCGTTAGGCCTAGAGATTCACAGATGAAAGCGATACACTTCTCTCCTCTCCTCTCCCTCCTCTTCACTCCACTTATGGGCAACTCTGATGTCTGAAGGGTAGGCAGGAAAAAAAGAAAGAAAAAAAAAAACCCACCAAGAGGATTGGAGATCAGAGAGGTTAGAGGCCTGCAAGAACCATGGCTAGAGATCATTCTAGAAAGTTACTTTTCTAATGACAGAAGGGAGAAGCAAAACTGATTGGGGGCAATGTCAGTCTAGCTATGATGACGACAGACCACACCACAGCATTTAGAGTCTTCCAGTGATACTGCACAGTATCAACGTTGGGCTTTCCCCCAGAGGTTCTCTGCATCCTGCTCCCTTTGAAAATGCAACTGATAAACCATTGGCTTGGCTCCCATTTGATGCCTGGGATCGGAATTTCAATGTGAGTATGAAACCCAAAGGAGTTCCATTTGACACATCCCCATCAATTTGAGGTTTATTTGCCTGAAGGCCTCTGACAGATATAGCTATCTCGACTGGGTTCTGAGATTTTATGAGGGAGTTTTGGTGAGAAATGCTATTTTAAGCACCATTTAGGCTTGGCTCAGACTGTTTTTATGGGGAAAGTTATGATTCTTGGTAATTGCCGGAGTTAACTTTTAACGCCTCCTCCTCAGATGTCAGCGTGGGCTTCTCTGCCTTCCTGAACAGTCCCATCATGGCTGCTGCTGCCTGGTATCATCCCCTCACCACCAGCCCCTGGTCTCTAGGTTGACATTATTTATAAACTAATGACAGAGCAATAAATATTGTAGTAAATAGTTGTGGGGGGACATTTGCTGAGCTGAAGTTATAGGCAGCTGGAGAGTGTTTCTGTTTGAAATTGCTTTCACCATTCTTCCCATTACAATGACCTACAATGTACATAAAAATGCTTTGACCACCCCCTCCCCAAATGCATTGCCAGTTCTTAATAAGATCAATAGAGCTTTCAATGGAAACCACTTGATGTACACTCTATCCTCTGAGAGTCCCTTGGCAAGTTTTTGGGGTGAATTCAAGAAAACCTAGTACCCAACCTATATGGGCACATTTCTAATTTTTTGCATAGGGTATTTACTAATGCTAACTCCATCTGAGATTCTCTGCTGGTGGATGTTGGGTTAGAGGCATGCAGTATCCTTCTTAAATGAGCTTGCGTCGGGGTACCTGGGTGGCTCAGTCATTAAGAAATCTTAATCTCCCTTCAGCTTGGGTCATGATCCCAGGCTCATGGGATCAAGCCCCGCATCAGGTTCCCTGCAGGGAGCCTGCTTCTCCCTCTCCCACTGCCCCTGCTTGTGTTCCCTCTCTCACTGCACTTTCTCTGTCAAATAAATAAATAACATCTTTAAAAAAAAAAAAAAAAGAGCTCACATTGCAGGAGGAGGGAAAGCATATGCAAGAAATTCAACACACATACAAAGTAACTAGGATCTTGAAATGTGCAGTGAGAGGCATAGATTAAGATAAGTGATTTTTAAACACTCTAGGTCAGGGAAATATTCCTGAAGGGGACCACATTTGCCTTCTGCCTTGACTGATGTGTAGGATGTCAGCTTTCCCTTGGTGACTACAGTCTCTTCCATCCGACTGGTATCCAGCCTGTTCGATTTGCTGTCATCTTCATTCCCTTTGTTCCTCATGCATGTATCTTTGGGAGCTAATTCAGGCACCATCCCCTCCATGAATCCTCCACTGGTAGCCCAGTCATGGCCAGGAACCTCCACTCTGCTTCTATAATAGGCATATCTATATATTTTCACATTGTTGTGTATTGGACATTTTTGCATGTGTGTCCTGCACATCCTGTTGTAAATCCTTTATTATAAAGACAGTGTCTCTATTTTTCTTTTAATAAAGAGAGTGTCTCATTCATTGTGTAGCCTCTGTGCCAACATGGGTCTTGCCATATGGTGGAACTCAATACATGTTTAATAAATGGGTTGGGTGGCTGGCGACTGGATGGAAATAAAATATATTCCAAGTGCATGGAACAATAAGAGCAAATACCTTCAAGTAGGAGGGGCAAGTTAGGTAAAAAGGAATAGTAGGGTATATGGTCATAAAGGAGCTGTATCTGAAGGGCATCAGGCTGAGAATTAGGGAATCTGTCTCGGATGCAATAGATGACCATGGTCAACTAATGGGATAATTGTCTACATCAGTAAAATTCTATCTGTAGTCATGCCTGCACTTTGGGGTAAAATCTACCCCTCTCTTTACTCATCCCAGGATTTAAAAGGAAGCTTTCAACTTTGTACATGATCCTATCTTAGCTACAGCAATTAGTCAAGGGGTGGACAGTGAACTAACCAGGGAACCCTGCCTTCTGGTTTAACCAAGGATGTACATGTGACCCAAATCAGTGCTCCTGGAGAGTTCTATGGGATGGTTGTCCAACCAGCACCAGGCAGGGAAATGTCTTTCCTTCCCTGGTGGTACAATTCTGAAGGTATGTGCTATTGTTGATCAAATCCTTCACCACAGAGAAAAATGGGTCTAAAGATACAGATTCAAAGTGCCACACAAAGAGAAACAAAGATAAGAAGAGAGGATCCTGGTGCCAGGTGTCTCAGCCAACAGCCTGTCCTTCCTGGCTAAGCCATTTGAAGCTGGGCTTCTATAACCTACAATCAGATTCTTGGAGTTGATAGCCTCTCTCTCACCCTGATGCCACCAACAGCAGGTCTTAAGGTGACCTCAGAGACAACCCAAACAGCCCAAACTGCCCCTGCCTTATTACCCCACACTATCTCGAAACCTATTCCGGAAGAATAGGAAGTGAACATGCATCTTCTCCCCCAAGAGGCATCAAGATGGAGCCCATCATGTCTATACCTGTTTATCCTTCTCATCTCTAGGACCATGTTCAGGGGAGTGTTTATTGGTCAAATCCTCCCAAAGAGTCCCAGCATCTCATGACATCTACCATCACTCAGATTCAGAAAGAGAAGCAGTCAGAATAGGACTACTTCAACTCTCCTTCACCAAATCATCCAACCAAACAGCACATTGACCCCTGAACTCTGTCTCTCTTTTGTGATGATGAATGAATGGGCCCTGTCTCTATTTAAAGCTCACCACTCCACATCGCACTGGATCCCATCTTCTCTCACCCAGGAGGACTTTGTTCTTGTACTCAATCCTCCTCTCTCCTACACCATCAAGTTTTCCTCTTTCCCCTGGATCAATCCCAGTTATTTATACACCTATTGTAATACCTCCCAACTTCACAAAAGGGAAAAATACTGCTGACCTCCTATTCTCTTCCAGCAATTGCCAATCTCTTTTCCTTTTTAAAAGCCAAACTTCTTTAAATAGTTAGAAATAGAGAGAAGGTTTTCAACAAGACAGATGATATATATATAAACTAAACCAGACTTTGGTGTTTAAGAGAGGTAACAAAATAACGTCACCTTCTTCAGAGTCTCACAGTCAAAGACAGAGGATGTCAAGAGTCATGCGTTAAGGGGTATAATAGTATAGAACAACTTCTGTATCTATTGCAGACTTTTTGCTATGGCATGCAATAACAGGAAGAAAAGAAGCAAGAGCTAGCTGAGAAACCTAATAAAAAATAGACATTTCAGACTCTTGCCTTGGCATGAATTTGCATCTCATTAACATCAAGCTGATAAGAGGTCTTATTTCCACATTTATTAAAGAAAGAATTATCTCTTTTCAATGGTACTTGAGTCCAATATTATACACATTGCACATGAAATGCAGATGAAGTTTCGAGCCCATCATACCCTAGGTTTGAAGGCAAGAAATGAGCTGATAACAATTATATGTAATTTCTCAAGCCGCAGACTAGATGTCACTTAATCTATTAGTTTCCCAAATAACTCTGGCAGAATTAATAATTTCTTCCTTCTAGTCCTATGAAGTTTCTGAACATACGTCTCTAACTGTAGGGTAGAATGTAATGGAAGAAGAGTCACAAGTTGAAATACCATGGTAGTGTACTCAACTATAAAACGGGTATGTGAAAGAGTCTGGCATTTATAACGTGGGAGAAGATTAAAAAAAAACAATAAGCAATGTAAAGTAATTATCAAAATTCCTGGTGCTAAGTGCCTGTTAATTATTCCATATAATGATTCCTTGCTTTTGTTCCAAAAACAAAGCTGCCCAGCAGTCCCCTGGCCAGACACCTTACTCCCAAATAATCACAGTTTGAAGAGCCAGGCATCTGGCTTTAAGTTTTGTTTATTTGTTTGTTTGTTTTTTGTTTGTTAGTTTGTTTATTTCTTTGTCTGTTTTCCCAAAGAAAATAGGAGACAGGATGAACAATAGACCTTATTCTCTAATGAGGGGATCTCTTCTCAAGGGGTAACCAGACATTTTTTTTTTTAACCTAGTTGTAGGACTAACTACCTAAACATAAAAAAACAAGAAGAAATAGCAATTCCATCAGCAGTTGCTCTGTTCAGTTTCTTTCTCTTATAGGGAAATGGAACACAAGTTCACCCACGACGTCACACAGTATGACCAACATTGTACATGCCACTTCGACGTCAAAGTACAACGGTGTGTTCAGAACTACGGCAGAAGTGAACATGGCAATGGGAGATGGATTATATAGATGTATAGAACTACCCATCCCTAGATTAAGCGGTCCACTACTTACTATAGATTTTGGTTACTTTTTTGATACAATGAATCTTCTCAAATATTGAATCAGCTATCATTTGTTACTACCATGGTTCTGTCTGCCTTCATCAACCACCATAGGATCTGAACGAGGACTGGAAGGGTTCTTTTATCAATAAAAATAAATACGAGGGGAGTGCAAGCATTCTGTGATGCTTATTCTGGCTTCTGTTTACCACTTTGGCTTGGAAAAAGGGGATGTGGACTTGAAGGGGCACTTCTGATAAGGTGCTCGTGCATGTTTATAATCCATATGTCACATATGCTTTCTCAAAGGACACAGAGCACAGACAGGAAGGGACGCCATCTTATAGGCAGATTACTGTGGGCAGAGAAGAATCAGAATCCAGGCTATTTGTGCATCCGATATTATGGTTCGTGTTTGACTCAGCCTTAGCCTCCTTCTCCCACCCTCTACAATTAGCATTTCCCTACCTGGGATGTCACAGACCAGCAATAAACAAACTCCAAGTTTCATTTCCATAAAATGACTGAAGATGGGTCTCCTGAGTGAAGACCGCCTTCCACCCTTCATCTTAAAAATTTAAACCAGCAGATTTGATAATAAATGTTAAGGGTGTGCAATTAACATACAAAGTGGCAGCTGGAAAGGGCACAGCAGACAGGCGTCTGGCTGGAGTCACTACTGTGCCCTGGAGATACAAAATAGCTAATAAATGCTGTTCCCTATTTATGTGTTGCCTTCTGAGACACTCTGCTTTGAGTGTTTTCTTAGTAGAGAGTTCATCTGGCCTCAAGAACTTACCCCAAAGGAGGGAGAGGCCACTGTTTTTTCTTTAGATTGGCAGGTAGAGAAAGTAGATAAACTAAGAAATTACGTGAAATCCCCCAAAGAAGACAAAAGACTAGGGTAACTTTCTTCTTTTCCTCCTCCTCCTCCTCCTCCCTCTCCCACCCCCTTCTTCTTCTTCTTCTCCTTCTATATCAGGTGGAGTTGAAGATAAGCTCATCCCTTGGGCTGAAATAATCTATTAACATATGTAAAATGCTTGCAAAGCAAGCCCACACAATGTAAGTGCTAAATAATAGCCAGGACCACCACCTTCATCATCACCATCACCACCACCAGGAGGCTTCCTCTATTTGTCTCATACAACTGAGCAAACAGAGCCTGTGTCAAAACCAGCTGAACATCTAGGTTGTAGAGACAGGAGCTGGTTCCTAGTAAATAATAGCTCAGTCCCTGAGCTATACTTTGTGTAATAAAAAATAACTGGATGAAGAGCTAATGAGGTAGTCTGGTTCTACAGCTAAAAGAACAACAACAAAAAAAATTAGGTCAAATAACTTAGGTAGTCTGAATGGCTACTCCTCCACATTGTTGCCATAGGACATCTACTGAGTTCATGGAGTTCTCTGTCCCTCGGAGTCCTCATCTGCAAAGCTGGGGTCATACCATCAAAGTCATGGCTGTGTGGAGAGAGGAACTGAAATAATGCATGCAAAATGTTTGCCACTGGGGCTGATGTCAGGGAAGTGCCCTGTAAGGGACAACTAACTGGTTAAAAGACAAATCCATGGCAGTTCAGGGCATAGACTGTGAGCGGAGTCCAAATGACCTGGGTTTTAGTCCTGGTTCTGTCATCTATTTTCCTTGCACAAGGCATCCTTCTAAACTCATATTCTTTCATCTACAAAATGGTAAAAATCATAGTTTGTACCTTATTAAACTATTGTGACCCTCTTCCATGAAAGCAATTAGTAAATGTATATTCCTACTTCTATTACTAACTGGTTAATAACTGCTAACATTCATTTAGTCCTTACTATATACTAGATTTGGATAAAAATACTCTTAATGTACCATCATAATTACCTCTCCCAGAAACCATATGTAATAGGTAACAGGATTATTCTCATTTTATTTTTTTCCTTTTTTAAAAAATATTATATTTATTTGACAGAGAGAGATCACAAGTAGGCAGAGAGAGAGGAGGAAGAGGAAGCAGGCTCCCTGCCAAGCAGAGAGCCTGATGTGGGACTTGACCCCAGGATCCTGAGATCATGACCTGAGCCGAAGACAAAGGCTTAACCCACTGAGCCACCCAGTCGCCCCAGATTATCCTCATTTTAATAAAGAAATCAAGAGCGTATAATAAGCAGAGAGAGTCAATTATCATATGGTTTCACTTATTTGTGGAGCATAACAAATAGCATGGAGGACATGGGGAGTTAGAGAGGAGAAGGGAGTTGCAGGAAATTGGAAGGGGAGGTGAACCATGAGAGACTATGGACTCTAAAAAACAATCTGAAGGGTTTGAATTGGTGGGTGGGTGTGAGGTTGGGGTACCAGGTGGTGGGTATTATAGAGGGCACGGATTACATGGAGCACTGGGTGTGGTGAAAAAAAAATGAATACTGTTATGCTGAAAATAAATAAAAAATAAATAAATAAAATAAATAAACCAGAAATCCATGAAAGAAAGCAGACAAGCATAGGGAAGTCAACAAACTAAAACCTGGCTTGAGATTTGTCTATGTCCTAAGTGATTCAGAGATTCTGTTTCCAATCTTCTTTCCTGCCTTTCCTCATTGAGAAGTTTCCATAATCTATCAAGAGTTTGGTTGTAGTGAAAAGAAGGGCCATATGTACCCCAGTATTCATAGCAGCAATGTCCACAATAGCCAAACTGTGGAAAGAGTTGAGATGCCCTTCAATAGATGAATGGATAAAGAAGATGTGGTCCATATATACAATGGAATATCACTCAGCTATCAGAAAGAATGATACCCAATTATTGCATCAACATGGATGGGGCTGGAGATTATGCTGAGTGAAACAAGTCATGCAGAGAAAGTCAGTTATCATATGGTTTCACTTACTTGTGGAACATAATGAATAGCATGGAGGACATTAGGAGAAAGAAGGGAAAAATGAAGGAGGGGGAATCAGAGAGGGAGATGAACCATGAGAGACTATGGACTCTGAGAAACAAACTGAGGGTTTTAGAGGGAAGCAGGTGGAGGGATAGGTTGGCCTGGTGATGGGTATTACATGGAGCACTGGGTGTTATACGCAAACAATGAATCTTGGAACACTACATCAAAACTAATGATATACTGTATGGTGACTAACATCACATAATAAAAAAAATTTTTTTAAAAGATATGGAAACAAGCTACAACTGTAAATAATGCTACAATTTAACAAAATTTAGTTTTCATCTTTTTCTGGATTCCCTTAACATTTCACAAGCACATTTGCATTAACAAAATCTAAACTTAATTCATGTCTCTACCCCTCTTCTTAAACTACACACAGGATCTTAGAACATCTTCCCTCAGATTATCCCTCCCCTGTGTTAAATATGTTATTTAACACTTTCATTTCACAGTGTGGTTAAAATCTAAAATTACTCATTACCATTTTCATGGGCATTGTTTCACAGGCTAGTTCTTGTTTGGGTTTTCCCCATGTTGATCGATTTGCTTGCTTTCACTAGCTCATACCATGCTCAGAGTTTAAATTGCATTTTTCTAGAGTCTAGGATTTAGTAGTTTCCTTAGTCAAGGTATGTGAGTGGCAATCCTCTGGGGGTTTTCCTTTTCTTTTTTTATTTATTTTTTTTTTTTTGAGGGAAAAGAGTTATGAAAGTGTCCTTCACTTTTTTTCTTGAGGGATAATTTAGCTCAGTATAAAATCCCAGGTTGGTGCACTTCCTGTATGCACTGAAGGTACTATTACAAGTCTTCTGACCTCAGCTGTCACTGTTCTGAAATCATTATCAACAGAATTGATATTTCTCTGCAGCAAATCTGTATTTTCTCTTTGGTTGTTTTAAAAATCTGCCTTCCTGGGGTGTCTGGGTGGCTCAGTTGATTGAGCAAACTATTTTTGGTTTTGGCTCAACTCATGATCTCAGGATTGTGGGATCAAGCCCTGTGTTGGGCTCCATGCTGGGTGTGGAGTCTGCTTGAGATTCTCCCTCTCCCTCTGCCCCTCACCTTGCTCCCACTGTCTCTCACTGCCTCTCTCTCTCTCTCTTAAAAAAAATTTAAAATAATTAAAATAAAATAAAATTTAAAAATCAAAATAAAATAAAATAAAATCTTAAAAAACTGTGGAAAGAGCCAAGATGCCCTTCAACAAACAAATGGATAATGAAGGTATGTTCCATATATACAATGGAATATTATGCCTCCATCAGAAAGGATGAATACCCAACTTTTGTATCAACATGGACAGGACTGGAGGAGATTATGCTGAGTGAAATAAGTCAAGCAGAAAGAGTCAATTATCATATGGTTTCACTTACTTGGGGATCATAAGGAATAAGATGGAGGACATGGTGAGAAGGAGTGGAGAAGGATGTTGAGGGAAATCGGAAGGTGAGATGAACCTGAGAGACTATGGACTCTGTGAAACAAACTGAGGATTTGGGAGGGGGATGGGGGGTTAGGTGAGCCTCCTGGTAGGTATTAAGGAGGGCATGTATTGTATGGAGCATTGGGTGTGGTGCACAAACAATGAATCTTGGAACACTGAAAAAATAAAGTTAAAAAAAAATCCCCTTTCCTTTTGGTTTTCCTTTCAATATGATATACAGAGGAGTGAGTTTATTTTTATGTTTTGTTGCTATACTTATCATTGTTTCTTGAATATAAAGATTCATATTTTTCATAAATTCCAGAAAAATTCTCAGACATTCCTCCTTTGCATATGGCCTTGCCCCATCTCTATGGCCTCTGGAACTCCAAGAGGTGAGCAGGACATTTTCAAACTGCCTTCTATGTATTCTAACCTCTCTTCCAGATTTTCTCCACACTATGTGGGATAGTCTGGGTAAGGACTTTTAGGCCTGTCTCACCATTTACTAATTCCTTCTTCAGCTGATATTATTAATATTATATTTAATCTCTCTATTATCTGAGGGTATCCCACCTAACAGCAACATTTTTATTGCTCTTCATTGTAGAAAATTCAGCAGATTCTTTTTCAAATTTGGTCATTCTTTATTCATAGGTCTTTATTTTTTTTAATTTTTAATTTAGATCTTTAATCATTTAAATATGCTTATTTTATACCAATTTTCAGATTGCTGATTATCTCAGACTCTAGGCAACTAATCATGTTGTCTGTGTCATACACAGACTCCCACACAGCAAATACTTTCAATCTAGTTGCTTACCATTATCTGTTTGTTTATTTTTTGGTATAAACTCATCTCATCAGGAGCTTTAAGGCTTTGCTTGTTTTCCCCTGAAAATATTTCCTGTTTGTGTTTTCAGTCTGTTCCTGAAGAAAAGTCCGAACTCCCTTGAGTATCTTCATCCTGGGGGCTAACTTTAATGCTACTTTCCTGGCCCACACAGGTAATGGTATATGAAGGCCCACGTCCACTGGAAGCAAAGTCCTGGGTTCTCCAGCCACAAGGAAGGCTCTAATGTTCCTTCTTGGAGCCCAGGCAGAAACTAACTCCCTCTTCCAGATTTTTTTTCCAGTTTTTCTGTTCTATGGAAACTTTGCATTAGAAATCCCTTATTCTTTATTTCTTTCTTGGCTAAAAGATAACTCTGACACAGAATCTAAATGAAACTCAGCAGTTAATAAAGGACTTTTTAAAATCAAGAGTCTGTTGATCAGATACTTTGTGAAGATTATCCCTGAGCTAGCCAATATATCTTCCTAGATAAAGAAGGAAAATAGCAAATATACGCATACCTGTTAGCATAAAAATTAAGTTAAATCTTCATTTCTTCTGTATCTTACCATCACAAAGCTGAGTTTCTTTCTAACTAACTTTGCTAAAATAAGTAAAGGACCTTCTTGTAATACTGAAAGATTTATAATACTATAACCACAGAACTCTTGACCTGCAACCTTCAGACTAGCCTGTATTTGCTGTATAACAAACATTCTTACAATGTTTGTTCCATAACAATGGATTTATTGCCTTACATTTTAAACAATGTTGTCTTAAAAGGTTTATCTTATCTACCTAGTATAGTGATAAAGTGACTCACTATAATTTTCTCACTATAACATCATTGATCTAGCCCTAATTAGCCTGCTCTTTATAAAAAGACCATAAAGACATTCTTAAAATGAGTCAAGTGACTAAAATTATAGCTAACCTTATAAGACATATTAATAAAAGAAAGCAGGTGACAAATGGATTCACTTGAAAATACGAAATCTCAACTTGGACCTGAAATTCTGTCTATTTGGTGTTCAGGCCTTTATGGGAAGGTCTGGGCTGTAACCCCATGTGTCATGGATCTAGAACCTCTTCCCATGTCATGGGTAGTTTTAAGACCCACACATCAAGTTATGTGGCAGTTTTATAGGGTGTCAACTTAATTTAGCTGGAAATACATTTTTCAAAATCTCATCTGCATGGTTTTTTGGTTCACACTGCACTCAAGAAACATTTTGGCAAGACTTCAAAGGGAGAAGGGTAGCGGAGGCCACATTAATGCTTAGAAGGTCCAGGTACTGCAAGCTTGTCAGGACCTCCTGTCTCATCTTTTTGTCACAGGGCTGGTAGTGAGCCCCCAGCCTCCTAAATTCTCAGAACTTTCTTCAACTTCCCTGAAACTTCCTGGTGGCTCCCTGCCAAGGGACGCCAACTTCCCCCTGCACATCTCCTCCACTGTTGCATGTGAAAACTTGGAAGTAGTGAGACAGACAGACTCCAGTTCATCCTCGCAGGTTCCAGTCTGTCCTTGTTCTCCCCCACTTCACAACCTCGCTTCCCCACTCCTTGCTGTGTTCACTTCAAGGCCAGCACCAGATGCAACAGCACTGCCTTATAGAGACAGCTTCACCAATGCTCACATGTGCATAAAGTCAAATAGTTATGATAAGCTCCTTATTCTCTACCACTCATGGTGGTTTCCTTTCTCTAATCAAACCCTGACTAACACAGGTACCAAGCCCTCTACCACACTGCTCCTCAGGGCAGATACAGCATCTACATTGGTGCTTCCTACTTGGGATTTCTACTTTTGCTTCTTTTCTGGTACCTGAGAATTTCATTCTCCTTATTATTACCCTGTGGATACAGTGATTGAAATGTAATGTTCTATTGAAAAATTGTGCTTGCTTGGAGGAGGAGCATCTGCAGGCTAGCTGAGAGGCACCATATTGTCAGAAAAAGAAGTACTCTCTGGTTTACCAATCCTATTACCCCTATTGAAGTCCCTTTGTAAACACTCCCACCTTCCAGGAAAAATTCCTTATGAAGCCACCAGTGAGAAACTCCATCTGGGAGAAAAATCCCATCCAGGACCTTTCTCATGTCCTGAAAATATGCTAGTTAATGGAGACTCTCCTTCTTCCAGGTTTTGGCTCTAAAGTTTCAGCCATGGGCTCTGGTTCCTTGAGCAGAGAGCAGACATTGGTGTTAAAGCTGTGTTTTTCCCAAGTCACTTTAGAATAAATGGTTCTCATCACGGTTTTAATTTCCTTTCAAAGGTGACACAACCTCATTTCATAGACAGAAAACATACTCCTTATATTAATATCACTTATTGCCAACTCCTTGCAGAGCTTAAATTAATTACAAGGAGGCATTAACTTAGCTAAGGATGGCTCAATATGTACCATCTCCAAATATATTAATCCCGAAATACATTAATAAGATCTTCAATTTTTTTTTTCCTGATGAATGTTGTTCATTTGGGCAGTGTTCATAGTGTGGGGGGAGCTTCAAGGAGGTGTCTCAGTTCACCTCACTATGGGAGACAAAGGGGGTAGCAGGTGTGTGTTAAAGTTCTGAGATTCACACTTTGTACCTCTGAGTCTCTGATTGTGTGTTGGAAGAGGTCATTAAGAGGATATGACCACTACTTGACCCACAAGTTGGCCCTGGACAATCAGAGGCAACTTGCCATCCCTGTCCTGGGAATGTGTGCTCTGCCCCTGTTCCCACAGTGGGAGTCATTTTCAAGGATGCAGACTTGAGAAAGTTGGGTGTTTTTGACACCTTCTGGACACTGGATGTGACTGAACCCCATTAAAGCCCCTGTATAAACTGTCAAGATTTGGCAGGCAGATGCAAAGATCTACTTATCTAACATCACTCAAGGCAAGCCTTGTATATAGATCTCCTTGCTTACGAAAACTGCACCTACCAATCTGGAGTGGCCTGCCTCTTTCTTCTGTCTCTCCTCGACCTCTGTGTACGGTGATAATTTCAGATTTCAGTCAGAGAAGCCTGAGGTTACAAACCAACCTCATGCTATTTCATCTACCCTGAAAACTGTTTCTACAGACCCACTTTATGTCTGGCAACATTTTCCTGTTTTCATCAGGTATATGGAATACCATCTCCTTTGGGGCTCTTCCCTGGTCTTTTTTTAATAGAATACATTCTTCTGCCCCAACAGAACCAGATATATTTATTGCCTCCTAAGAGTTCCCTTTTCTTTTGTTAGCACCTCCCTGAGGTCATGCGTCATTTCTTCTTTCAGTGTAATCAGATGAGCCCATAGCTCTTCTCATCTCCCCTCTCAAATATGACGAGAGAGAGGAAGGAGGAGAGAGACATAAGGACCAAGAAAGAAAGAAAGAAGGGGAAAATATGGGACCCAGTAAAATAAAAAGCAAGAATCAAGTATTCCAAGTTGTGAGAAAGTAATTACAATCTACGCAACTATCAGCAGGAGAGAGTATAGAGAACATATTTTCTACCAATGTTGATTTTTATGGACTGGCAAAAATAAGGTAACAATTGATGACTTTTGAAGATGACACTTTTGGGATTAATGGATATCTGGATAATTTGCATTGACAGCATTTATCACATATTCATGTGACCTCTGCTCTCATCCAACATTTGATAAAAATCTTAAGAAGTTGGACAGCTTCTGTTTAACTGAATTTTGTATCTGAGAGAGCTGAGGTGCCATAATATGCCATCTCATTTAGTATGCGGCGGAGCTAGACCTAAGAATATTGTCTTCTATCCTAGTACTATGTCTATAGCATCTATCTGAATTATATAATGTTGAATCAGAAAGGAAGAAAACATACACTCTAGGAAAATTGAGACTATCTGAAAGATGATACAGAGTGTAGAGAATCACCATAAAGAACTGGGAAGCAGTGCCAAAGAGCCATCTTGGTATTTGGAGAATGGCATCGTGTTGGCCTCTTGGCCTTGACCTCATCACCCACTGAACACTAGGTTGGATGACCCAGAGCTGTAAGCCCAGGCACAGTAGGGTGAAGGGTTCTGTGACACTGGAGAAACAGAACAATCTTCAGAGCTCCCCAGCATGGCCTGGTTAGGCAGAGGACATCCATGTGGTCATGTGGCACAGTGGAAGCAACATTTTATCAGAGACAGCTGAGTTTGGATCCCGGCATTGTTGCTACGGCTAAGGCCCTTCTCCTGGCGAAGACTCTGTTTTCTCATTTGTTAAATGTAAATGATAAACTGCTCCATACCAGGAAAACAAAACAGGATTTTATATGTAAAGCATCCATCCCATAATAGCTTAGGGAATCCTCCATCTCCACCTTCATTCTCATGGGGAGGGGCAAAAAAAAAAAGCATACAATAAATAAGCTCGTGGGGGGAGGGCATTTTGTAAGGCCTGCTCACATCTTGTGTTCTAATGTAAAATATTGTGTGAACATCTAAGGTGAACTGAGTAACTAATAAATGTTTGTACTATGAGTCCCTATGTTGTCAACCAGCACTAACACAGAAATGTAAATACTTTACCTTTTGTATTGGCTGAGACCCCGTTGCTCATAATTCCCTTTAAGTAATTTCTGCCTTGGCACACAGAAGAACAACTCCTTCCAAGTATTTTGCTCTGGAAAGCTTATTGGAGCAATTATAGATATATTGTTCTACACCTATCAGTCAACACTGCTGTTTAATTCTCGGCCTACCTCACCAGCTATAATAGAATAAAGGTTTACAAGACAATCCCAGGGCTAAATCCAAAGCCACCTTAGGACCTGCAGAGCCAGCTGCATTTAAAATGCATACCTGTGGTTCCAAACGTTAAGCACTCTGTCTAAATGAAGGGGGCCTCGCCTCTGCACTGTGTGTGCTAGAAAGTAATAGAAACTTAATAGCAGTCAAGTGTTAGAAAGACCCTAATCACAGAAAAGCAGAGGGGAAAAAAAGATAAAGCTTGCCTCAAGAGATTTCAGCAACCACGCTGTCTAAGAGGTAATAAGGTTGGAAGTTTTTCAAAAATTGGTAGTGGGAGGCACTGAGAGTGATTAAAGAGAGAAGCTGGGAATAAGATTGGCCTTGGCTCAACTTCTGGAGGCAGGGCTATTTGCCAGGTGACTCGGGCAGGATAGAACTTAGCATCCAGGGCAATCAGTTCCTGTAGCCATAAACAGGCACCATAACCCATCAGTTAATGGTGGTTCTCCTTTTGTAGCTCTCTCTTTAAAAGACAGTGTGGGACAGTTGGAGGAAAGTGGGCTTCACAGATCCAGGTTCAAGCCTTAGGGTTAAAAAGTTGCACCAGCTGTGCAACTTTAGGCAAAAACAAAACAAAACAAAAAGGCAAATGAGTTTCAAATTAACTTTCTGAGTCTCTGTAAATAGGTTTCCTAATGCCTCAGGTACTGATGCCATAAAAAAAAAAAAGATAAATAAGTGGGGTTGCATATATTCAGCATGTGGAATGATATCCCAGTCTCTGTTAACTATGTTGCAAAAGAAAGAGATATAATAACCATTTGGGTTGTTATAATAACCACTTTCTTCTGGCTTTCTCCCTCCAGGCTCACACACTGCCCACCTGGCTAGCTTTATGATGCAGAAAGGTACTAGAAGTGAGAACTAAGCTCTGCCCAGGCTCCACCTTCACCAGATATATGATGTAGCATGGAAGTCAACCTCTCTCAGCCTTAGTTTCTTCATCTTTCAAATAAGCATGGTAGAGCCACTCTGGAAAACAGTATAGTTAAAAATTGAGCTACCCTATGACCCAGAAATTGCTCTACTAGGTATTTATCCAAAGGGTATAAACATAGTGATTTGAAGGGGTACATGTACCCCAATGTTTATAGCAGCAAGGTCCACAATAGCCAAACTATGGAAAGAGCCCAGATGTCCACCAATTGATGAATGGATAAAGAAAATGTGGCACACACACACATACACACACACACACACACACACACACACTCACACACAATGTACTATTACTTGGCCATTAAAAAATGAAATTTTCCATTTGCAATGATGTGGATAAAACTAGAGGATATTATGCTAAGTGAAGTAAGTCAGTCAGAGAAAGACAAATACCATATTCACTCATATGTTGAATTTAAGAAACAAAACAGATGAACACAGGGGAAGGGAAGGAAAAAATAAAATAAGACAAAATCAGAGAGGGAGACAAACCGTAAGAGACTCGTGACTCTAGGAAACAAACTGAGGGTTGCTGGAGCGGTGGTGGTTGGGGGATGGGGTAATTGGGTGGTGGGTATGAAGGAGTCCAGTTGATGGAATGAGCACTGGGAGTTGTATGCAACTGATGAATCACTAAATTCTATCCCTGAAACTAAAAATACATTATATGTTAATTAATTGACTCTAAATTTAAAAAATAATAAAATAAAGTAAAGTAAATATGGTAGAGTAGTCCCCATTTAGTGGTTGTTCTGTAGAGCAAAAAAGATGGAGTGTGTGAAAGCATTTTATAACTTGTGAGAACCATACATCTATTAGTGGTTTCAGTGGTTAAAACTGCATTAAGGGAACACAAGGTCTTGGAGACCTTAGCTGACTTGCTCAAGGTCATGCATGAGCACAGACACAGAGAGCAAGAACTGAAGTAGAAATTTAAAGTTGGAGAACCTGACAAAATCACATTTCTAATTCACAAGAGACAATGAGTGATGCTAAGGACTATTTTACTTGGTACTATTCTCAAATCATATACACAAACCATATGCTATATTTGCATGTGTGTATATACTCATAGCATGCACATATATATTACACATGTGTATACTGATATGTATGATACATTATGTATGTATGTACAAACATATGTATGTAGGCTTATACACACATATCTACATATAAAGGGAATGAGAATGGAGTTCTTTTTTTTTTTTTTAAGAAGAAAAATTCTGTTTTAAAAGTCATAAACAGATTTCACTTCTATGTGACAACTGAATTTGATGTTGGGATAGAAATCTCCTTTGCTTATTTTTTGGGGGGAGGGGCTGTGAATGCAACCACATTACTCAAAAGCAGATGCTTTAGACAGAGATTTCTCTTCAGAAAAGCAAATTGGTTACAAAAGCCATGGTATACTCTGAAATGTTGGAAGTTGTTTTTCTCCCAAATTGTCTTTAGACTGCCATGTTCCTGACAACTACTGGACAATTCTTGTGAAGTAATTGGTCCCATTAGGTTGAGAGAGACACACTGGCTGGGGCAGAAAGGGCATAAAGATGTGATTTACCCCAGGCTGGAAGGCAAACTGTGAAGAAGCTGGCTAGTTGCCTCTCTTACTGGCATTAATTACGAATAACACAGATGTAAGGGGGTTTATTGTGTTCATTGCACTGACTCAATCATGGGTTAAGAGTATATCCCTTTGAGAGAGAGAGACGTGAGATTTGTCCTGAATATTCCCACTGCTCACTTTTTTTCCCCTTGTCACACATTTGAAACAGTATCTGAAACCAACTGTTAAAACTCAAAATAAGAACTTCAATACTCAGTCTTTCTTATGAGGTTTTGGCCATCTTAAGACAACTCCCTTTATTTTTTTTTAATATAAACGTCCTTTATTAATACAACAGTCCTATTATTTGATGTAACGCTTCAGTCTTTTTTAAAATTTTTGTTTATTTTTAAAATTTCTTTTCAGCTTTCCAGAATTCATTGTTTATGAACCACACCCACTGCTCCATGCAATACGTGCCCTCCATAATACCCACTACCAGGCTCACCCAACCTCTCAACCCCCGCCCCTCCAAAACCCTCACATTGTTTTTCAGAGTCTATATTTTCCCATTCAATGATTCAGGAATGTGGCAGAATACAAAATCAGTGTACAGAAATCAGTTGCTTTGTTATACACTAACAATGAAAATATAGAAAGGGAAATTAGAGAATCGATTGATTCCATTTACTACAACATCAAGAACCATTAGTTACCTGGGAATAAACCTAACCAAAGAGAAACAGGATCTGTACTCAAGGAACTATAGAAGACAACTCCCTGTAAAAGAGGAGATGGTGGGGGCCAGCTAGGAGAAGACTCCTCTGAATGAAGATGAGTCCTCTGAATATCTTACCTCGTTCTCATCACTCCTTGTGTTCACGGTGGGGAGGGGGGCAGGCCAGGCCAGAGCCTGGGAGGACTAAGTGCAGGTGCAGACATGGGAGTGCCTGAGTGACATTAATGGGACAGTGGCTGGCCGTCCCTGTGGCATGCCATCTAGTAGGGCAGATGAAGGGCAGTAGTGGAGGGGAGTAACAGTCTGCTTGGGGTGCAGGGGTGGTGAGCAGCCGGAGCCCTTGCCAACACAATGAGAAGTCAGTGCTTTGCTAGATTTGACCTGGGTAGATTCACTGAATACCACTAATCAGGGTTAGAATCAAGGGATGGAAGCTGAGCACTTGAGATGGGCACTTGAGATGGACCTTCTGCTTTGGTCTAAGAGATGAGACAGGCTAATATGTAGAATGTGGGAATGGCACAGTCACTTGACTTTGAGAGCCCTAGAGGTAACAGGATTCTTGCTATAGGATAGAGAAAATTATGGCTCCAGACCTCCTACCAGAGTGCCCTGCCTCATCCCCTCAGTACCAGGGACAAGGTAGGTGCCCAGGCACATTTGCTGACTGACCCAAGGGGCCACACTTGAACTCGGGCCTGTCTCCGGGCACTCGTGATTATCTACCCCAGCCTTCCCAGCTCTGGGGGGCCCAGATGTGTAGATGCCATGTTGGATCCATGTCCGCCAGCCTCTGCTCACCTCCCCACAGAAGCTTCCCCCTTCCGTGAGTTTTCCATTTACTTCCTTCGTAAAGATTCCGTTTATTTCATGCCAGAGTAAGCTTCAGCCTTGAATCACAACAACGAACGTTATCTGACATCAATTGCCACTACTTAAAGAGTTTTAGGCTTGACAGACTGTAAAGTTGTTTGCAGAGCTGGAGCTGAGTGACAAAACGCCCGTCAGGAGGCGTAAACCTGTCAACTGCAATTACCCACGAGGGATTCCACAGAAGCAGAAGAATTAAACCTTGTAAATCCAAAAGGCCCAATTGAAATGACTTATTTATTGGGCATCATTTATGAAGGCTCCCAAATGGACTTTGCACTTTTGCATGAGATTTCACTTCCTTCCTATTTGCACAGGACAGATCTGCATGTAGAAAACGGAGTGTCTGGAAGGTGCCAAGGGACTGTGAACTTTTCATTTTAGGTCAGAGCCAGATGGTCAAAACCATCCACCAAGACTAGCAACCACAGCTAGAGTTCCAAAATCCCTCAGCAAAGGTAACCAGAAAGCTTCTGGCCCAAACTTGAGACCCCACTATGATGCTCAACAAAACACTACAATTTTCAAAATGTGGAGGGTGTCGCTGAAATTATGTTATGTGTTCACTGAACCCCATTTTTTCTCTCCCGTCCACACTGCTAAGCTAAATTCCCAATTTCCCTTGCAGTTAGTGGGGGTCATATGTCTATGTTTCCATCAATGGAGCGAGTCTTCATGATGGGTCTCACATACTAGCTCATGGTTCTTCTTTCTTCCTCTCATCTCCAGCTTGGCACATGCCTCACCAGAATGCTTGTTGATGGATACACTAAATGCTGGGTACCTGAGTCCCCAGCTGACTTCAAAGAGCAGAGTTCCCCTACTGATCCTCACTGTCCCAGCTCCTGGTAGAGGGAAACCATTCAATAAATGGTGGCTGCAGACAAGGAAGCCTTCAAACCATTCATGAAAAATGGGTAGGATTTAAGTAAGGAGAAAATATTGAAAAGGTGTCTGTGTTGGATAAAAAGATATTAAATGGTGGGAAACTTACATTTCCAAAGAATCAGTGAAGTGGACTTAGCACAGTGTCTCTGATTTCATACTTGGAAATCTAATAGGCATCTCAAACACATATTCCTAATTGAACTCTTATTTCTAAATACCTTGCTCCTTCCCCTAAAAAGACCTTTCCCTATGCTTCCAACTTAGTAAATGGAAATCCCTCTCTCTCAGTTTCATAGGCCATGATATTTGGGGCCAACCTTGACCCCTTGCCTTTTCTCCCATCCCACATATAACCTACTGGCAAGTTTTATTAACTGCACCTTCAACTTGGACCCAGATCCAACCACTTCTTGTCACCTCCGCTATAGTAACATTCCAACTGAAGCCTTCCTCTTTCACCTGGATGGCTTTTTTTTTTTTTTTTTCTTAATTTGAGAGAGAGAGAATGAGAGAGAGAGCGTGAGAGGGGAGAGGGCTGAGGGAGAAGCAAATTCCCTGACGAGCAGGAAGCTGGATGTGGGACTGGATCCTGGGATTCCAGGATCATGACTGAGCCAAAGGCAGTTGCTTAACCAACTGAGCCACCCAGGCGCCCCTACCTGGATGGCTTCTAAACCCTCTAAAGTCACTTGCTTGTTTCCATCATCACTTCCCCCACTCCACTCCACTTCAGCTTATGGTCCACACAGAGAGGCCACGTGAAAATGTGAAGTCAGAGCATATCACAAAGCGCTGCTTCTTACTTAATCTCTCAACTGGCTCCTAAGCCCCACCAGAGTAAGACTTTGAGGCTTGTTCACTGCTCTGCTCTTCTTTTCTCCCCTTTTCATGTAGCCTTCTACCAGAGACTTTTTATCACATTGTTTATAAACATGAAGGGATTTGTTCTGATAACCTTAGAAGGTTCCCCAAGGCTGGTTGCATTTAAATGGAGTCTTGAAAAATAAGAAGCATTTCAGCAAGGTGGGGAAAGCCACTCCAGCCAGAGCAAAACCACAGAGCACTGGAATGCAATATCCATGAGGGCAGGGCGTTTGGGTGTTGCATTCACACTACTGGTGTCCCCAGCAGCCAGGGTAGTGCCTGCTGCACAGTGCAAACTCAAGTCTGTAGAATGAGTGAAATTTCAATAAGCAAAGGTGCAGGAAGCTGAAACTGATTAACTTCAGGAAGAATACAAATGCTGTGTGATTTATACATGGATATTAGATTGAATTACATTAGTCAAGACCTTTGGTGGCAAGTGACTGGAACCCAACTTGGACTAGCTTAAGGAAAAATGGACATTAATTAGATGAATACCAGGCTTATACCGGGGGATCAGGGACTGGGTTTACAAATAGGTCGATGTCCTCCAGCCAAAGGAGGGACAGCCAGGAACACATCTGTAGTTAAACAAGCCAGGTTTCTCATCCATTGCATCAAGGGAAAACTCTCAGGAAGAGATGATGTTGGAAAGAACCTATTTTAAGATTTGGGCTTTCGGGGCACCTGGATGGCTCAGATCGTTAAGGGTCTGCCTTCAGCTCAGGTCATTATCCCAGGGTCCTAGGATGGAGCCCTGCATTGGGTTCCCTGATCAGTGCAGAGCCTACTTCTCCCTCTCCCTCTGTCATTCCCTCTGCTTGTGCTCTCTGTCAAATAAAATAAAATAAAATAAAAAAATAAAATAAAATAAAATAAAATAAAATAAATTAAAATAAAATAATAAAATAAAATGATTTGAGCTTTGGGTGGGTGATTCCTTGGAGGTTTCCAAAAAGTGAGGGAGCATTCTAGATGAGGTGCTATTAGGGAGCAAGGATAATTTTGACTGGAGGATCTTAGGAACTGTTGGGAGGGCAGGCTGAGACAAGGCTAAACTTCAATTAGTAAAGAAGTGCAGTCACTAACATCGACCAGGACAAGGGAGTGCTGTTATTTAGTGGCTTGGACAATACTCATGCTTTTTCCTGTGTTCAGACACAATTATAAAGTGGTTTTATATTAGCCTTGATCTGTCACTGTCGCATAGTGGCCTTTTTCTGATGTTGATGTTCTGTGAAATTGTTTTGTGTTCAATAGAACATCAAGGACAAGCTGTGAGTGCCAGGCCAGCTGCAAGTTGTAGAGGCCACTTTTCTTTTTCTCAAGGTCAATGAGGGAATGGCAGGAATGCAAGTGGGCTCCAAGGAGAGTGGAAACCAAGGACCTGAGCAGACCAGCTTCTCTCTCTCTGCCCCTGGATCCTTCCCACTCTTCCTATGGCTCAGCTACATTCTCATTATGGTCAGTTCCCCTTATTTTGGAAAATACGGCAACTGGAGCCCTTGAAGGACGCTTATAAATGAAGAACAACATTGGTACATGCTGGCTTTCTCAGTTTAAGTTGAAAGAAACTCTTATGACAAATTCTAACTGGACAAGATTGGGTCAGGTACCCATCACTAAATGATCAGCTATTATCATGCAGGTGGCAGGCAGTGCTGGGGGATATTCTGTAGGAAAACAGTACTTCTCAATTCTTATTCAAACCAAATCAAATGATGGTTAGCAGAGGGCAAAATCTGAAGTAGTCCCATTTCTCAAAAGTCTTCTATAAAACTCTTTATGGGAATGCAGCAATTTATTCAAGATGACATTTTCTCCAAACTTGTCAAGCTTGGGGAGATACTGCCACTTTTACTCCTTGCTCAGATTATCACAGAAAGAGTGGTTGCTTTGTGTCTGGTCCCTGTTAACACACATCAGATCTCTTGGCCTAGAAACTTCCTTTTTGTTCTTTCTTAGAAATGGCTTTATTTTCTTATTTGCAAGGGGCCATTTGCTGTACTGGACAGCACCCTTCCCCCTGCAGCAATCTCCAGCTCTTCAATGACATCACAGGCCATTGCATTTCATAATAAGGTTCTTTTATTATTCCCCCAAGCATGCACATCGAATGGCATCTGGGGCTCAAGTCTTTGCGCAGCAAAGCAAGGGAGCATAAGGTGCCAATTCCAGGATGGCTTTGCAACTGACAGCTGCATCTGTAAATGGAACTGCTCCCTGCCTTTCCCCTTCATTGTATATGTTTCTTTGCCTTCCCACCAAAGTAAGCATGTCTCATTGTTGATTTGATTTGAGAAGAAAAAGGGGAGCTGCAGGGGAAGGGGAAGCCACGAAGAGCTAATTGGTCACTTACCATAAAACAAGGACTTCGCAGGTGTCCTTTTATTTACTCCTAAAGGCTGGAGGTCAAGTTTAACCCCCAGTTTGCAGATGTGGAAACCAGAGATGAGCAAGTTGAAGTTTCTGGCTCAAGGCAACATGGCGAGTCAACCACAACATTGCAGTTTCCCAGGACAGCATGTGGAGTAAAAGAACACACAGGCTGGGATGGAGAAGACTCCCATCAGTGGGGCAGAAGCTGGTGTCCAAATGCCAGGAGGACACAGTTAGTGGGAGAGCATGTTCCTTTTTGCAGTGTAGACATTTGGAGGGAAAAACTAAATGCAGCTGGAAAAAAACAAGGAAATAGTGGACTGGGGGAGAAGCTTGCCCCTCCCTGCCTTCCTTCCATCCCCCCCTTCCTACCTTCCTTCCTCCCCCCCCAACTGCCTCCCGTCTTCCTTTCCTCCTTTCCTTCATTCTTCCTTCCTTTCTTCTCCCCTTCCTTCATCCCTCCCTTCTTTTCTTCCTTTCTACAAAACTACCAGTAAATGTCCCTAGCCAGGTTCTAGGCTAGAAGGAATACTGAAATGAGTTAGCTACAGCCCCTGCTTTTAAGGACTATGCAGAAGTTATGGTCTGGGATCAGTCTCAAGGGAAACTGATGTGGGGTCCAGGAACCCAAAGAGATTGGTTGTTAGACTTCAAAGCACTACCAGGGAGAATTAACGAAGGGAGTTTGCAATGTGGAGTTTACTCAGAAGTGCCAGGGTGAACCTCAGGACCGCCTAACTGAAGAAAAAGAGTTGCACTCCCAGCCTTCCTGTGATGAAAAAGAGTGATTTTTCAGCTTAACTAAGACAAGATTGGACAACTGGGGGCCGGGCCCACAGAGACTCTCAGCAGGATGGATGAAGCGGGCAAACACTGGTGGTAAGTAACCTCAGCTGTGGAAATTCTGTTCTTTTCAGCACTATGAGCTCTCCTGCTCCCGTTTTTACCTTGGTTTAGAGTCTCCCTCCATCTATTGCTATATCTGCTTACTGAGCACCCACGATGTATCCATCATTCCCCAAGCGCTGGTGAGAGAAGGGTGAACCCGAAGGAGCCAGTCTTATACTCACAGAATTAAGACAGTGAGGGAGTCAAAAACCAATCAAGCAGCCACATAAATGAAACAAATAATCACTGCTTGCAGCCGGAGCTAGGAAGGAAGTAAACAGAGTGTCTGCATTCAGGGGTCACAGTGGCAAACGTCCCGGGCACCCTGGTGCCTCCTGGGCCATGCACAACTCATCCTTACCTCACCTACATTGGTTTTGCTTCCAGTAGACTCTCTCCCTGAGTGGAGACTCAGCTGTTTCCTCTTCCCAGAAGAGGCAAGGTTTGATTTAGAATCCAGAGGAGCTAAGCTCAACGTATCTCCCATTGCAACAATCCCAAAAGGCGTTCTGCAATGTCCCATCACATGTTTGAGTTTCCCCTATAATTACCCACATGGACAGGCAATGTCTGCTCAAAGATCTCAGGCATAAGAACTATAGACCTTCCTGGGGCAGCAGCCATGTCTCCAGACAACTCTTTTAGAAGGACCATTCAGAAATTGTTCTGAATGAACTTTACCACTGGTCTTAGTTCAACCCTTCAGGGTCCCAATGACTATGTTATCTAACAAGGACTTTGGGGGCACCTAGTATGTGCTGGTCACTATACAGGACCAGCCTCTCATAGGTCTGAAGACAGTTATCATAAATCCCTAGTTGTTCTTCTGGCTATATAAAAAAGGAAAAGTTTATTTTACCTCAGAATGTGGGTCTATTATTAGTTGGTAATGTAACCTGAGTCTAGCATCTACTATCATTATAAACACCAATTATTTCCACATATAAAACAAAAGCCCTGAAACCCAACTACATACAATTTTACCTTCATTCAGCCAAAGATAAGACGGCCTGATGGAAAGAGTGTTGGCTTTGGAACCGAACTAGAGTCCAATTACTGCTCTGACAGCTATAAGCCACACAGCCTTTGGCAATTTTCTGAACATCACTGACTCTTCTCTTCCCTATTGATAAAATAGAAACTGTGGAATCTAAAACTTAGTGCTGCAATGGGAATTAGGCATTATTTGAATAAAGCACCTGATCAGGGACCTGTTAGTATGAACTCTAAACACAGTCCCAGTTTGCTTAAAAGAATCTGTTTGAATTCAAAGGACCGTCTGGCAATGAGGGATTTCAGAGATCATTTAGTCAAGCACTCTGAAGTCAGCAGATGATGAAAATAAGGCTGAAAGGTTTTGCTTAAGAATACAGAGAAGAGGGGGAGGAGTCAAGATGGCGGAGAAGTAGCAGGCTGAGACTGCTTCAGCTAGCCGGAGATCAGCTAGATAGCTTATCTAAAGATTGCAAACACCTGAAAATCCATCGGCAGATCGAAGAGAAGAAGAACAGCAATTCTGGAAACAGAAAAACAACCACTTTCTGAAAGGTAGGACCGGTGGAGAAGTGAATCCAAAGCGACGGGAAGATAGACCCCGGGGGGAGGGGCCGGCTCCCGGCAAGCGGCGGAGCAACGGCGCACAAAATCAGGACTTTTAAAAGTCTGTTCCGCTGAGGGACATCGCTCCAGAGGCTAAACCGGGGCGAACCCACGCGGGTTCAGCGTGGCCTCAGGTCCCGCAGGGTCACAGAAGGATCAGGGGTGTCTGAGTGTCGCAGACCTTGCGGGTATTGGAACGGGAAAGCCGGCTACAGAGACAGAGCCGACAGTAAGCTCACAGCTCGGTGTTACCTTGAACTGGTCGCAGGCTCGGTGAGCTCGGAGCGCGGCCGGAGGTCAGGCAGACGGGAGTAACTGGCGCTGTTCTCTGAGGGCGCACTGAGGAGTGCGGCCCTGGGCTCTCGGCTCCTCTGGGCCGGAGACCAGGAGGCCGCCATTTGTATTCCCATCCTCCGGAACTCTACGGAAAGCGCTCAGGGAACAAAAGCTCCTGAAAGCAAACCCGAGCGGATTACTCACCCCGGCCCCGGGTAAGGGCGGTGTAATTCCGCCTGGGGCAAAGACACTTGAGAATCACTACACCAGGCCCCTCCCCAGAAGATCAACAAGAAATCCAGCCAAGACCAAGTTCACCTACCAAGGAGTGCGGTTTCAATACCAAGGAGAGCAGCAGAATTCCAGAGGAGGAGAAAGCCAAGCACGGAACTCATGGCTTTTTCCCTGTGATTTTTTTTTTAGTCTTGCAGTTAATTTAATTTTTTTCTTTTTCATTTTTTGTTTTTTTTTTCTCGCCTTCGGGTAAAATTTTTTTTTTTAACTGTTACCTTATTCTTTTTTAACGATTTTTTACTAGTTTATCTAATATATATATTTTTTCTTTTTTACATTTTTCTTAGGTGTTTTCCTTTTTTTTTTTTTAATTCTTTTCTTTTCTTTTTTCTTTTTTATTTTTTTCTTTTTTCTTTTTTTTTCTTTCTTCCTTTTTGAACCTCTTTTTATCCCCTTTCTCCCCCCTCACGATTTTGGATCTCTTCTAATTTGGTTAAAGCATTTTTTCCTGGGGTTGTTGCCACCCTTTTAGTATTTTACTTGCCCCTTCATATACTCTTATCTGGACAAAATGACAAGACGGAAAAATTCAACACAAAAAAAAGAACAAGAGGCAGTACCGAAGGCTAGGGACCTAATCAATACAGACATTGGTAATATGTCAGATCTAGAGTTCAGAATGACAATTCTCAAGGTTCTAGCCGGGCTCGAAAAAGGCATGGAAGATATTAGAGAAACCCTCTCGAGAGATATAAAAGCCCTTTCTGGAGAAATAAAAGAACTAAAATCTAACCAAGTTGAAATCAAAAAAGCTATTAATGAAGTGCAATCAAAAATGGAGGCTCTCACTGCTAGGATAAATGAGGCAGAAGAAAGAATTAGTGATATAGAAGACCAAATGACAGAGAATAAAGAAGCTGAGCAAAAGAGGGACAAACAGCTACTGGACCACGAGGGGAGAATTCGAGAGATAAGTGACACCATAAGACGAAACAACATTAGAATAATTGGGATTCCAGAAAAAGAAGAAAGAGAAAGGGGAGCAGAAGGTATACTGGAGAGAATTATTGGGGAGAATTTCCCCAATATGGCAAAGGGAATGAGCATCAAAATTCAGGAGGTTCAGAGAACGCCCCTCAAAATCAATAGGAATAGGCCCACACCCCGTCACCTAATAGTAAAATTTACAAGTCTCAGTGACAAAGAGAAAATCCTGAAAGCAGCCCGGGAAAAGAAGTCTGTAACATACAATGGTAAAAATATTAGATTGGCAGCTGACTTATCCACAGAGACCTGGCAGGCCAGAAAGAGCTGGCATGATATTTTCAGAGCACTAAACGAGAAAAACATGCAGCCAAGAATACTATATCCAGCTAGGCTATCATTGAAAATAGAAGGAGAGATTAAAAGCTTCCAGGACAAACAAAAACTGAAAGAATTTGCAAATACCAAGCCAGCTCTACAGGAAATATTGAAAGGGGTCCTCTAAGCAAAGAGAGAGCCTACAAGTGGTAGATCAGAAAGGAACAGAGACCATATACAGTAACAGTCAACTTACAGGCAATACAATGGCACTAAATTCATATCTCTCAATAGTTACCCTGAATGTTAATGGGCTAAATGCCCCTGTCAAAAGACACAGGGTATCAGAATGGATAAAAAAACAAAACCCATCTATATGTTGCCTCCAAGAAACTCATTTTAAGCCCGAAGACACCTCCAGATTTAAAGTGAGGGGGTGGAAAAGAATTTACCATGCTAATGGACATCAGAAGAAAGCAGGAGTGGCAATCCTTATATCAGATCAATTAGATTTTAAGCCAAAGACTATAATAAGAGATGAGGAAGGACACTATATCATACTCAAAGGGTCTGTCCAACAAGAAGATTTAACAATTTTAAATATCTATGCCCCCAACGTGGGAGCAGCCAACTATATAAACCAATTAATAAAAAAATCAAAGAAACACATCAACAATAATACAATAATAGTAGGGGACTTTAACACTCCCCTCACTGAAATGGACAGATCATCCAAGCAAAAGATCAGCAAGGAAATAAAGGCCTTAAGCAACACACTGGACCAGATGGACATCACAGATATATTCAGAATATTTCATCCCAAAGCAACAGAATACACATTCTTCTCTAGTGCACATGGAACATTCTCCAGAATAGATCACATCCTCGGTCCTAAATCAGGACTCAACCGGTATCAAAAGATTGGGATCATTCCCTGCATATTTCAGACCACAATGCTCTAAAGCTAGAACTCAACCACAAAAGGAAGTTTGGAAAGAACCCAAATACATGGAGACTAAACAGCATCCTTCTAAAGAATGAATGGGTCAACCGGGAAATTAAAGAAGAATTGAAAAAAATCATGGAAACAAATGATAATGAAAATACAACGGTTCAAAACCTGTGGGACACAACAAAGGCAGTCCTGAGAGGAAAATATATAGCGGTACAAGCCTTTCTCAAGAAACAAGAAAGGTCTCAGGCACACAACCTAACCCTACACCTAAAGGAGCTGGAGAAAGAACAAGAAAGAAACCCTAAGCCCAGCAGGAGAAGAGAAATCATAAAGATCAGAGCAGAAATCAATGAAATAGAAACCAAAAAAACAATAGAACAAATCAACGAAACTAGGAGCTGGTTCTTTGAAAGAATTAATAAAATTGATAAACCCCTGGCCCGACTTATCAAAAAGAAAAGAGAAAGGACCCAAATAAATAAAATCATGAATGAAAGAGGAGAGATCACAACTAACACCAAAGAAATACAAACTATTATAAGAACATACTATGAGCAACTCTACGCCAATAAATTTGACAATCTGGAAGAAATGGATGCATTCCTAGAAACATATAAACTACCACAACTGAACCAGGAAGAAATAGAAAGCCTGAACAGACCCATAACCAGTAAGGAGATTGAAACAGTCATTAAAAATCTCCAAACAAACAAAAGCCCAGGGCCAGACGGCTTCCCGGGGGAATTCTACCAAACATTTAAAGAAGAACTAATTCCTATTCTCCTGAAACAGTTCCAAAAAATAGAAATGGAAGGAAAACTTCCAAACTCATTTTATGAGGCCAGCATCACCTTGATCCTAAAACCAGACAAGGATCCCACCAAAAAAGAGAGCTATAGACCGATATCCTTGATGAACACAGATGCGAAAATACTCAACAAAATACTAGCCAATAGGATTCAACAGTACATTAAAAAGATTATTCACCACGACCAAGTGGGATTTATTCCAGGGCTGCAAGGTTGGTTCAACATCCGCAAATCAGTCAATGTGATACAACACATCAATAAAAGAAAGAACAAGAACTATATGATACTCTCAATAGATGCTGAAAAAGCATTTGACAAAGTACAGCATCCCTTCCTGATCAAAACTCTTCAAAGTGTAGGGATAGAGGGCACATACCTCAATATCATCAAAGCCATCTATGAAAAACCCACCGCAAATATCATTCTCAATGGAGAAAAACTGAAAGCTTTTCCGCTAAGGTCAGGAACACGGCAGGGATGTCCATTATCACCACTGCTATTCAACATAGTACTAGAGGTCCTAGCCTCAGCAATCAGACAACAAAAGGAAATTAAAGGCATCCAAATCGGCAAAGAAGAAGTCAAATTATCACTCTTCGCAGATGATATGATACTATATGTGGAAAACCCAAAAGACTCCACTCCAAAACTGCTAGAACTTATACAGGAATTCAGTAAAGTGTCAGGATATAAAATCAATGCACAGAAATCAGTTGCATTTCTCTACACCAACAGCAAGACAGAAGAAAGAGAAATTAAGGAGTCAATCCCATTTACAATTGCACCCAAAACCATAAGATACCTAGGAATAAACCTAACCAAAGAGACACAGAATCTATACTCAGAAAACTATAAAGTACTCATGAAAGAAATTGAGGAAGACACAAAGAAATGGAAAAATGTTCCATGCTCCTGGATTGGAAGAATAAATATTGTGAAAATGTCTATGCTACCTAAAGCAATCTACACATTTAATGCAATTCCTATCAAAGTACCATCCATCTTTTTCAAAGAAATGGAACAAATAATGCTAAAATTTATATGGAACCAGAAAAGACCTCGAATAGCCAAAGGGATATTGAAAAAGAAAGCCAACGTTGGTGGCATCACAATTCCGGACTTCAAGCTCTATTACAAAGCTGTCGTCATCAAGACAGCATGGTACTGGCACAAAAACAGACACATAGATCAATGGAACAGAATAGAGAGCCCAGAAATAGACCCTCAACTCTATGGTCAACTAATCTTCGACAAAGCAGGAAAGAATGTCCAATGGAAAAAAGACAGCCTCTTCAATAAATGGTGCTGGGAAAATTGGACAGCCACATGCAGAAAAATGAAATTGGACCATTTCCTTACACCACACACAAAAATAGACTCAAAATGGATGAAGGACCTCAATGTGCGAAAGGAATCCATCAAAATCCTTGAGGAGAACACAGGCAGCAACCTCTTTGACCTCAACCGCAGCAACATCTTCCTAGGAACAACGCAAAAGGCAAGGGAAGCAAGGGCAAAAATGAACTATTGGGATTTCATCAAGATCAAAAGCTTTTGCACAGCAAAGGAAACAGTTAACAAAATCAAAAGACAACTGACAGAATGGGAGAAGATATTTGCAAATGACATATCAGATAAAGGACTAGTGTCCAGAATCTATAAAGAACTTAGCAAACTCAACACCCAAAGAACAAATAATCCAATCAAGAAATGGGCAGAGGACATGAACAGACATTTCTGCAAAGAAGACATCCAGATGGCCAACAGACACATGAAAAAGTGCTCCATATCACTCGGCATCAGGGAAATACAAATCAAAACCACAATGAGATATCACCTCACACCAGTCAGAATGGCTAAAATCAACAAGTCAGGAAATGACAGATGCTGGCGAGGATGCGGAGAAAGGGGAACCCTCCTACACTGTTGGTGGGAATGCAAGCTGGTGCAGCCACTCTGGAAAACAGCATGGAGGTTCCTCAAAATGTTGAAAATAGAACTGCCCTATGACCCAGCAATTGCACTATTGGGTATTTACCCTAAGGATACAAACGTAGTGATCCAAAGGGGCACATGCACCCGAATGTTTATAGCAGCAATGTCCACAATAGCCAAACTATGGAAAGAACCTAGATGTCCATCAACAGATGAATGGATCAAGAAGATGTGGTATATATACACAATGGAATACTATGCAGCCATCAAAAGAAATGAAATCTTGCCATTCGCGACAACATGGATGGAACTAGAGCGTATCATGCTTAGCGAAATAAGTCAAGCAGAGAAAGACAACTATCATATGATCTCCTTGATATGAGGAAGTGGTGATGCAACATGGGGGCTTAAGTGGGTAGGAGAAGAATAAATGAAACAAGATGGGATTGGGAGGGAGAAAAACCATAAGTGACTCTTAATCTCACAAAACAAACTGAGGGTTGCTGGGGGGAGGGGGTTTGGGAGAAGGGGGTGGGATTATGGACATTGGGGAGGGTATGTGCTTTGGTGAGTGCTGTGAAGTGTGTAAACCTGGTGATTCACAGACCTGTACCCCTGGAGATAGAGTATTATGCCTCCATCAGAAAGGATGAATACCCAACTTTTGTAGCAACATGGACGGGACTGGAAGAGATTATGCTGAGTGAAATAAGTCAAGCAGAGAGAGTCAATTATCATATGGTTTCACTTATTTGTGGAGCACAACAAATAGCATGGAGGACATGGGGACTTAGAGTGGAGAAGGGAGTTGGGGGAAATTGGAAGGGGAGGTGAACCATGAGAGACTATGGACTCTGAAAAACAATCTGAGGGTTTTGAAGGGACGGGGGGTGGGAGGTTGGGGTACCAGGTGGTGGGTATTATAGAGGGCACGGATTGCATGGAGCACGGGGTGTGTTGCAAAAATAATGAATACTGTTATGCTGGAAATAAAAAAAAAAAAAAAGGAAAAAAAAGAATACAGAGAAGAATGGAGAAGGAACTCCAGGCTGGTGCTCACCTCCCAGGCCCTGTGTGCTCCAAAGGCTTGGAATCTGGCACAGAAGATGGAACATGCTAGGATACATCAAGGGGAATTCTGAGGGGGGTCACCGCTGTCCTGTTATCCCAGGGCAGTCCTAAGTTGATCTTTTCAATATATTGGTGTTCCATCAAAATTTTTATGTAAAATAAAAAGGGGGGGGCTCTACAGTTAAAAACAAAACAAAACAAAACTGCCCATCTCTTTCTTTAGAACACATGCTCTACTGCCTTACAGAAGGGATATAGATAACTTGGCTAACATGCCTCCCTCTTGTGTTTTATCTCGAGGGAGATAAATTTTTTAAATGTGCATATCACCACAGGCTGTCAAGCTTTAATTAGTCTGCCTTTGATTGTGAGAAACTTTACTTACCAAGATCAACTTATTTCCCACCGCCTAGTTCCACCCATTAAAAACCCATTTTAAAGGTTTAGCTCAATTATCTGGGTTGAACGGTTGATACCAAACTGTTTCAAATAATAGAGGCTGGCAGATAATTGGAAGCATTTTTCCTGGGCAAGATAAGGAATGGAATACATAGGCCCTCTAAGTAGAGGAAACAGGGTTTTTGTCAGAATTTTCATTAGAAAAGATATTCCCATTGAGTACAAAGAACCTACCCTCAACCAGAGTCATGGGGCCTGCTCCCTTCTGCCTAAGAAAATGTAGATTTGGAGAGAAAAATGGATCTGAACAGGAAAACACAGTGACTGGAGTTCTTTTTCAGTGTGTACACATCTTTTGATCTGAGTTTACTTTCAGCCCATTTCACTGCAGAGAAAAGGACAATGCTCTAAAATGATTGGTGGGCTTGCATTCAGGTCCCTTCTGGGCTCTCCCTTCTCAGCACCTACCCAGTCAACTGGCTCACATTGTCTAGGAGAATTGTTTACAATCCCACAAATGAGCAATGCTGCCCCAGAGTGCCATCTTTTCTCACCCGCTTTCCCCATTGCCTAAAATGTCCTTCCCCTGCTTACCCATCAGATAACCTTGCACTAATGTTGCCTCCCTCAAGCAGTGTCCCTTGGGTCCTTGCCAATGGAAAGCACTCACTTGATTCACTCGTTATGCTGGGCTGCTCCTCCATTAGAACACTTACCACTCCCTATTATCATAATTCAAGTATAATTATAATAGTAATAGCAACACTGAATGTCTCTTTATTCTCCCATCAATTTACTATGAATGATAGCATGGTCTCCATTTTATGGTGGAGGGAACGGAAGCCCAGGGGAGTAAAGGAAGTAGCTCAAGGTCACAGAGATAGTGAGTGATGACCTCTGCTGAGAACTTAGGTTTGATGTCAAGCTGTGAAACACCTCCCCCACCGTCTTACTCTCTGGGGTAGCTGAGGCCCCAGAGAGCGGAAGGTTCTGTATTCATCACAAATAGGATTAGGCTACATAAGTCTAAGATAATTACAGATGGTCCCTGACTTGTGATGATGGTTCAACTTAGATTTCTCCATGTTCTGATGATCCAAAAGCACCACATTCAGGAGAAACTATACCTTGAATTTTTCCTGTGGTTGCCAAGCTATCATGTGACAAAGCCACTCTCTCAACACCCAAATCCATAGTGTTTGCACCACAGGGCCACACCTGTGACTGTGTGATTCCAAGACAGATCCCATAAATTTTGCTCATTTTTGTCAGTAGATTTTATGCATACCAAGGGGAGGGATGCTATCACTCACATTCATGGCAGTATCCTCATGCCTCACTCAGTGCCTGACAGAGTAAATGCTCTTTGCTAAATAAGTATTTTCAGAGATCGTTGTCCATATTTCAAAGGCATGAAAACCATGGCTCAAGAGAGGGACTCATGCAATCAAGACTAAATGCTTAGGAGTCTGTGAATTTGTATTCATTTCCAGTTCATGGGATTAATAATCCAGGGTTCTCTACTTTCCAACCAAACCTCTAACCAGGAATAGATCCAGTGTTATTGGAATCAATTTCAGCATATTGATTAATTTATTCAATAAAAACTTGTCTCATGAATGGACTTTACATCAGAGTGGGGGACACAGGCATTAATGGAACCATCATGCAACCAGATGCAAAACTACTGTGATGAAAGGTGCAGTGGGAGAAATATTGAACAATAAGAAAGCATAAACATGGGAGTCTGACACAGAGGGCTGGCTCAAAGAAGGCTTTCCTGAGGATGCTCAGAGCAGGAAAGGATCTAGCAGATCAGTAGGAGATAAGGAAAGAAAAGAAAGAAGAGCAACTGTCTTGAAAGAGGTCAACTTGATTCATTCAACAAACATATACAGAGGGTACACTGTTCACCAGACCTGCAATTAGATGCCTGGGATGTAACAAAGAGCCATATACACGTGGCCCCCGCCTTTAGGGCATATATTGTGTCAGAGGAGATAGATGCTTAAGTAAGCAATTCCAATGGAGTGTGATAATGCTGAAGGAGAGAGGTATAAAAAAGAGAGAGAGGTATAACATGCTCTTGGAACACAAAGCAAGGTAGTACCTATGTGGGGGTTGGGAGGAAGGGGCAGCCATGTCAACAGAAGCTTCGCATAGGAAGTGCGAATGTAGAAGCCAAGATCTAAAATCTGAATAGTCCTTGGATGTGTTATGCCAACCTGCTTTTTTGGGAGGTCGAGGTGTCAAGTTCTGCATAATTAAGACTCTGGGAGCTAGAGTCTCTTTTCATATTCTAAGGCAGTCCTTAAATATTACTTTTGGTGTTGTGTCTGGGTTCCCACTGGAGCAAGTCTTATCCAGGAGTTAGACAGAAAGCTTCTCAATTTGATATGCCCATCAGATTCAATCATCCTACATGCCATTTAGATTTTTGGTTCTGGCTCCAAGCAGCCTCCTTGGAGAAGCAGGACTTTCTTTCTTCTACAAATTTAGGTGCCTTTTAATCCGTCAGTAACCATCCGCTGGGCACACATCAGAAAACCAAACATCAGTCAGATGTAGATAAGTGGGAAGAGCTAAAAAAAATATGTGAATTCTTTAGTCAAGAATGTGAAGGGGAATACTACAGTGAAACTGGCTGTGAACTAGAAATCAGAAGTGGATTCAGATCCTGTTGAGATCAGACTAACTGAGGGGGGAAAGATGGAAGGCAAAGTGAGGAGGTGGGCCACTGAAGAGTCTTATCTATCTGCTTAAAGAGTCAGCTGCGTTTCAGAGACCACGGGTCAAATGTGTTTATTTTACCCGCTTAGTGATTTTAAGTATGTAACATACAAATATTCAGGGATCCCACATTAAAAATTAAAACCAATTTATTCCAGAAGATATAGCAACACAAGATCCAAATTTTCATTTGGCAAAAATAAGTTGCATCTAGGAAAAAAACAAACAAACAAACAAACAACAACAACAAAAAAAAACAAGTTGCAGCTGCCTGATTTTAAAAGGTCTATTACTTTGCCATGTCATCACTACTACCCTTTGCCCCCCAATTACTGATATATTGACTCTGTTGGTCTTACTTCTGTTAGAATTTGCTAGTTGCCTGTTGCTGCCTAGGAACTACCTCCCAAATTAGTGGCTCAATATAACAATCATTTTGTTCCATTTAATGATTTTGTGAATCAAAAAATCAGGCATGGTTCAGCTGGGCAGGTCTCATGGTGCATATGTCACAGCTTGGTGCAGTACTGTAGGCAGAACAATGGCTCCCCAAAGAGGTCCATGTCTCATTCCTGGACCCTGTGAGTAGCTTATAGAACATGGCAAAAGGGAATTATTGTTGCAGGTGTAATTAAGTTGGCTAATCGCTGATGGTGAATAGGGAGATTATACTATATTAGCCAGAGGAACCCAATACACTCACAAAAGAATTTACACATGGAAAGGGAGAGAGAAAAGAAGGTAGGAGTGATGCAGTACAAAAAGAAAAGAAAAGAAAAAAAAAGAAAAAGAAAAGAACAGAAAAGAAAAGAAAACCCCCTGTTGTTGGCTTTAAAGGTACAGCAAAGGAACCAGGAGCCAAGGAACGTGAGCAGCCTTTAGAAGCCAAAAAAGGCAAGAACATGGGTTCTCCCCAGAGCTTCTAAAAAACACACAGCCCTGCTTACACTTTGCTGTCAGCCCAGTGAGGTCCATGTCAGATTTCTCATCTATATGACTGTAAAAAATAAATTTGTTCTTTTAAGCCACTAAGTTTGTAGTGATTTATTACAACAGCAATGGGAAATTAATATGACTGGGCTCTCTTGGTGATATTTACTTGGTAGCTGGGCTAATCTGGAGGGTCCAAAACACCTTAACTTATATGGCTTGCCTTGGTTGGAAGACTGGGCTCAACCAGTATTATTATCTTTTTTTAAAAACAGATTATTTATTTAAAGGGAGGGGCAGGGCAGAGGGAGAGGGAAAGAATCTTCAAGCAGACTCCCTACTAAGCATGGAGTCCAACTTGGGGATTGATACCAGGGCCTTGAGATCATGACTTGAGCTGAAATCAAGAGTCAGACACTTAACCTACTGAGCCATCCAGGTGCACAAACCCTCACTTTTTCATATAGTCTGACAGCCTCTTACTCTCTCCCGAAGGGAGTGAGGCTTCTCCCACAGCTACTCAGGTATTCAGGAGATCCAAAGTGGACACTGCCAGTCTTTATAAGTCTTAGACCTGACATAATGTCACTTCTGCTGCATCATTTGGCCAAATCTATAATAAAGTCAAAGGAAGAGGAAATAGATGCCTCCTCTTGATGAAGACAGTTTCAGAGAGCGTATAAACATACTTGAGCCCCTGGAGTCAATTATCTAGCTTCAAATTACATCTATTTCTTCCACATTCAAAATGCCCTTGTCCCCTCCTAAAAATCTTAGCTCTCATCATACTGTACCATTATCTGAAGTCTGGGATCTCACCATCTAAATGCAGGCCATCTGTGTGTGATGCTGTGGTTCCTTGAGTACTTCTTTATTCTGAACAATTGTGAAATGAAGACTATTATGTTCCCGTGTACACATACCCTACAATGGTAGTGTAGAAGTAGGGTAACTATCACAGAGACCCCATAAAGGGAAATATTGGAGGTTCAAAGCAGTCATCAGTTCATTGACATTCTAACCTCTAACTAAGTCTACAGGTTAGTTCTTCAATTAGGGCCCACTTACGCCCCGGGAATGATTCTGCCCCTCTGAGTCATCTCTTCTTTTTGATATAGGCTGCCTCTTAATCTGAGGATCTTTCTTAGCTTTATTCCTCTAGTGGAAGGTTGAGGGCCCAAAGGACTCTTTTCTCACATAACTCTATCTGCACCTTTCAGCACAAGAGAGTATTAATCCCTTTGAAAACTTTGTGGATTTCTTGGCTCAGTCAGTTGAGTAGCTGTCTTTGGCTCAGGTCATGATCCCAGGGTCCTGGGATCAAGTACAACATCAGGCTCCTTGATCAATGAGGAGCCTGCTTCTCTCTCTGCCTCTGCCTGCCTCTCTGCCTGTTTGTGCTCTCTCTGACAAATAAATGAAAACTTTGTGGATTTCTTACATGGCAAATTATATTCATCTCCATTAGAAAGAAGTTAGATCTAGTTTTTATTCTGAGACAGGCCATTCTATACCTTGAGCAGCCTGTGAGGTTACTGAGGGAGCACACCATGAAGATCCTCTTAATTTGTGTTTTCAGCAAAAAGTACAAGGCATGCCATTGGTTTTAAGTCCTAAAAACATTTTTATCCTATGACATGTCCTACTGCCCTGGATTTGATTCTTTCCCTGGGGCCATTTCTTATATCAAAAACCTGCTGGCTGTAAAGTTGTTTTTTTGGGGGGGAGGGGCTTGGGCATTTTGCTTGAAAATAAACAATTCCTGCTTTAATGTATCTCTCTTTGCTTGCACTTTATAATAGGCAACTAGAAGGAGTCAGATGGCAATTTCAATACCATGTTTGAAAATATCCTTAGCTTAATTCCTCTGCTCCTTACATATATTTTCTCTTTTGCATATTACCTACCAACAGTCTTCTTGAGGCCCTTCCAAGTTCACCAAAACAGCCATTCTAATAGTTTATGTCATATGCATTAGGTTGACACTAAAGCAATACTCTGCTTCCAGTACAAATTCTGTTCTAGTTATCTAGTGCTACCCAGCAAAATATCCCAAAGCTAACTGGTTTAAAACAATTACCATTTTATTATGCCTCATGATTTTGTGAGTCAAAAATTTGGTCAAGACTCAGGAGGGTTTTTTGTTTTGTTTTGTTTTGTTTTGTTTTTCCTTATGTGATGCTGTGGTTACCCAGTGGTATTCAGCTGTTGTTGACTGGGCAATCTGGAGGGTATAAAATAGCTTCACTTGTGCTATGCAGTGCAGGGGATCATAGAAGGCTGGGTTCAATGGCTCCTTTCCTTCATGATATACTCTCAGGATTTCCATAAGTGGTCTCTTCAGTAGGCTATTTGGACTTTTTGCAAGTTGACTTATGACTCTATGAGAGGCTAAAGTCAACAGTCTTCTTAAAACAAGGCCTGGAATTGGGAAAGCATCACTTTGTCATACTCCATTGATCTTATTCATAATCCAAGATTTAATGTGGTGGAATCAAGAAATTGTTAGGTATCTTTAATCTGCCAAAATGTATGAATTTATGTCCTCTACATTATCCTATATATGACCAAGGGTCATCGGGGAGTATAAGCAGGGGAGAGATTGTGCCAGATAACTGCCTCAGAAATACATATCCTGGGTAGGAAGAGCATAAAACTGAAATCAGGAGAGCAATTAGAAGACCAATACTTATAGTAGTAAGGACAATAGGGGGTGCCTCAGTGGCTCGGTTGGTTAAGCATCCCATGCTTGGTTTCAACTCAGGTCTTGATCTCAGGGTCCTGGGATTGAGTTCTGCATCAGGGTGGGGAGTCTGCTGGAGATTCTCTCTCCCTTTCCATCTCCCTCTACCACTGTCCCCACTCATGCTTGCTCTATCTCTCAAACAAACAAATGTATCTTTAAAAAAAGGTCAAGAGATCATGGCAGCTCTAATTCAAAGTAGGAGTGGGTTTTGAAGGAAAGAGACAGATTCAGTTAATATTTAAGAAATAGAATCAACAGAATGTGTTAAGTTGAGGATCAAGAAGAGTCAAGAGCAACTCCCAGGGAAGAGAATGTTGGAACCACTGGCTAAGAGGGAGCTCAAGGCAAGGATGGAGCCCTCTGAACAAGGGATTAGTGTGGCTCAGCCTTCATAGAAAAACCTAAGATACTGAGTTTACTTTGCAGCCTCTTTTGAAACACAGCAGCAGCTTCTAGCCCAAACTGGGGTGGGGGTAGGGAGAGAAGGTGATTTGGTCAGCCTTAATGAAATGTCAGCACTTGGGAGCCATTTCAGTTCTACTTGAAATGAAATTCCCTTTTCTGTGTGTTTAGTAAGGGAATAGAGAGTGAGAGAAAAACGATATTTGCTCTAATTCTACCTCATGGCTCGCATTCACCATGCAGGGGATTACGTGTTTCTCATCCTCACAGAGGGGTAGTTAGGGCTCATTTGTTAATGCTCATAAAGCTTGTTGTGAATGAAAATCAGTGCGTTATGCAATAACTTTTATTCTGATATGAGACCATCATTCTCAGTGCCAACCTCCAAGGGAATTAGCTGAGCCCCCTTCATTAATGTAATGGGCAGTGCATGGTCAGTTCTACTCATTGACATTCTTTCAACAAATTCCTCAGAAAATATGAAAATTTCAAAGTATAATGTGGCATGGGGAAAATGAAGGGAAGGGTGTTACAGTCTCGTTTCTCTGCTGTTGCCCATTTAACCCCCTGTTCGGGACAGCACTTGTGAACCAAAAGCAGAACATGCAAGACAATCCAGATGGTGTCTGAGATGAAAGCTGGAATGGGGAAGATGGTGGGTGGGATTTAGAGGCCCAGCTTAAAGTCAGTGGCCATGCTATTGATGAAAATGTGTAAGTTTGTGCAGTGTTCTTGCTTAAATAATAATTAAAAAAAAAAAAAACCTGAGTCTCAGATCCCAGTTTCATAAAGGTTCACCCAAAATGTCCTATTTCTTATCTTGGGAAAGTTTGAGGAGGTTATTTAACCACTACAAAGTCTTTATCTACAAAATAATGGTATTTTTAGGGTATTCTTAAATTTAAAATGTTGTTATGGAAATTAATGACTTAGAACAATGCCTGGGACATGGCGAGTTCCTTATAATTCCTAGTAACAGCATCAATAGTAACAGGAATGTAAAAATGATGGTGATGGGGATATGTACCCATTCATCAAAGCTGACATAACCATATAAGTATAAATACCTGATGAAACAAACTGGGATTAGGATAGAAAGACCAGATAAAATGCGACTATCTCAGAGTACTGAGGGCCCATTCCCTGGCCATGAGATGAAAACAAGGATGATGGTGATGATGATGGTGGTGATAGTCATGGTGACGGTGGGAATAATGATGGTGGTGATAGTGATGATGGGGATGTGATGGTGGTGATGATGATGATGATAATGCTGATGGTGATGGTGCTGGTGATGATGGTGGTGGTGATGACGGTGGTGGTGATGGTGATGGTGGGGAGGGTGGGCATGTTGATCGTGAAGGTGATGATGGTGATGGTAGTGATGGTAGTGGTGGTGGTGATAATGATGATAGTAATGTTGGTGATGATGGTGGTGACGATCTTAATGATAATCATGATGAACAATAAATACTGATTATACTGCATCACAGTATAAGGTGCCTAATTAATGCAGTAGGTAACACGTCAGTCTCATATACTGTATCACAGTATAAAAAAGTGATATTTTTAAAATCAGAGAGACCTAAATCCAAAGTTATCTGTACCACATTCTAGCTATGAGGTTTGATAAGTTAATTTATTTTTCTGAGCCCCGGTTTCCACATAAGTAAAACAGAGATGATAATCAGAACTGCTTCACAGGGCTGTTTGTAAAGGTCAAATTATACGACCGCATACACACTGCTTACTGCTCTACCTGGCACACATAGCTTGGTAATTGGTAGCTATTCATATTATTATTGTTGCTGTAGCAATTTATTGGTGTAGAAATAACATCAAAATGATTACACTCCTCACAAGATTTTAAAAAAAAAACTGTTTGAAATCAAGACTAGAAAGAGCACTAAATGAGGATGCATCATCTAGTGCAAACCCGTCACATGTAAATATGCCATAGAAATCATAAAAGCGATTCAACCACAGCGAACACAGAAATGTATGGTTTGGAAATATATGTATAAAATGGGATTAAAAAAAAAACCTAATCTATCCCGTATAGGACTGTTGCACAGACATACAGCAGAGGTATGATGCAGAAATTACTTCAGTCCCGCTTTCTACACCATGCAGCATTTCCACATCCATTCCACTTACTTAGAACCAAAAGAAGCTTCCTTGATTCTGCATTAAATATTAAAAATAATCTCACATTGTAATATCCAGGGGATCTTTTGCTTCTGAAGACACTGCTGATTGGGAAGAAACACCAAGAAATTCAATGTTTCACAGAGTGCAATCACAACATAAAAAAGTGGATTGCTTTTAATTACTCAAATTATGATGCATGGACTAGCAGCAGGGAAAAAAAAGCAGTATCTCAAGGGAAGTCTCAGCATTTCAAATGAGGCTCGTGCTTATGCTGTACGGATGTAAAAAATTGCCCATTCCAGTCCTCTGTATTGTTGGGAAGGTCACGTGTTTATCAGAAACTTATTCTACCAGACTGTGGCTTCCTTAAAACCACATCTGCCTGGAGTCCATGCCCTTTCATTATTGCTCTTGTTCCCACACACTTTGTTTATATCTTCATTATGGGAATTTTAGAGAGAGGTTATTTTGAGATATTAATCCAGTTTGTTTTTCCATATATCTTGTAGCCAGCACCCTTTTATCTACTACTAAGGCAGAAGAATAACCTTCTAAACTCACTGCATTGATGGGAGAGAATTACTTAGCCTAGAGAATACAGAATAAAACATTCTTGGCTTTTAATTCCAAATAAAGAGGTTCTTGAAATATACAACAAAGGAGTAAGCTTGAAAAGCAGGATCACAGGACGATCACAGGAAGCTTAATGAAGGAGAATGATCTGAATGACCATGGGCTTATACGTTCAAGGATGTTTTTCTGTTTTCCTCACTTTTTTTTTCTTTTTTTTTTTTAATTTTTAATTTTTTATAAACATATATTTTTATCCCCAGGGTACAGGTCTGTGAATCGCCAGGTTTACACACTTCACAGCACTCACCAAAGCACATACCCTCCCCAATGTCCATAATCCCACCCCCTTCTCCCAACCCCCTCCCCCCAGGAACCCTCAGTTTGTTTTGTGAGATTAAGAGTCACTTATGGTTTGTCTCCTTCCCAATCCCATCTTGTTTCATTTATTCTTCTCCTACCCACTTAAGCCCCCATGTTGCATCACCACTTCCTCATATCAGGGAGATCATATGATAGTTATCTTTCTCCACTCTGTTTTCCTCACTTTTAAGCTTAAAATAAAACTCTAAATTTCCTTTAATACAGTAAGAGTGTCACTCTTTTGGCTTCTTGCATCCAGGGTTACCTTTGGGAAGTATGGCATCAATCTATTTACCTTTCTTTCACATGCAATCTGCCTTTTCTCTTTGGAAACTTTTGGAATTTTCTTTGTTTGAGCTCTTCTAAAATTTCACCTTTTTGTGGCAAAGCGTGTGCATATGTTTTTTAACCTATATCATGACCACCTGCTCTTGAAAATTAAGAAATTCTCAACAAATATTTCTTTAAATATTTCTTCTCCTATTAACGTTTCTCATTCCTGGAGAAAGATATTGTCTTAAAGATGTTGATATTCTACTTTTATCCTTTATATCTATTAGCTATGTTGTTACGTTTCTCTTTATTCCTCTTGGGTGCTTTCCAGGAGAGGTTCTTACTCTGATATTTCAGATCAATAACTTGTTCTTTGTATATGTTCTGTTTTTCTACGCATACATTGATCTCTTTATTTTAAGTATATTTTTCTGGGCCCGTATGCTCAACTTTTTCTTCCTTTATAATTCCTTGTCCCTGTTTTTTGTTACAAATACCTTACTTTACCTCTTTGAAAATATTTTAAGCATCTAGGCTGTCTGACCATAACTTCTGGTTCACTTTGTCTGGATTCTCTACCCCTTTGTTACTTTGCTGAAGTTGTGCTCTTCATGTGTCTCATGAAGTTGTTCTGTGAAGTCAGTCATCTGATGGAAATTTGAAGGGGGAGAAAGGCAAACAATTCCCTCTCCACAGGTAACTGTGCCTTTCAGGGACTTATCTTTTACTTCTGAGCCAGGTCATCCCCTTTTTAAGGTGGTTAAGAGAGCAGAAATGCAGAATGAGTTGAGAAGGCCAGCTGGTCTACCTGCATATGCTATTAGTTCTTCTTTACCTCTTAAGTCTCAGACCCCTGCTATTTGCCTGTCTTCCTTGGCTAACCCATGTCTGTTGTTGTTCTTTCAAGCATGAGCAATCTTGAAAACAGGGGAGAAACAGGGGAGCATATCTAAAAGGAAACCCAGCCTAGCCCCCATCTGAGTCATCTCAGTCTGTTTTCTTTTGGGACACTATCTCTGCCAACATAAGACCCAACTGTGTCCTGTCTTCCCTGAGGTCTCCCCATGGTTTGCATGATCATTACTCAAATCTGTCAACCTCTTTTATCATTTTTTGGTGGTGTCTTAAGTTTGGGTGTCAGAGAAATAGCATGCAATGTTAGTTGACTACCTTGACAATGAGAAATTCTCCTATCCTTTGCACTTGTTTTATGGCCATTTATTTTGGCATCACTGGATGTTGAAGCCATTAGTCATATGCTGCACTAAGTATTTTTTTTAAATTTTATTCATTTATTTGTCAGAGAGAGAGAGACAGAGAGTGCATGAGCAGGAGGAGTGGCAGTCGGACAGAGAAGCAGGCTCCCCACTGAGCAGGGAGTCCTATGCAGGAATTGATCCCAGGACCCTAAGATCATGACCCAAAACAAAGGCAGACACTTAACCAACTGAGCACCCCAGGCATCCCCTAAGTAACTTTTAAATGAAAAAAGGAGCCTTAGTAATGGAAAAGGTTAGAAGTCCTGCTTTACTTATCCCAGAGTAGATTCAAACCTTCCTTTCCAAGCAAATGGGTGTTTAGTGTTTCAAGCTCCCGTCCCGATTTCAACCACCTGTCCTTTATATCCACTTCACATACAGGAGTGTCATGTGAGATTTAGGTGAATAAAAGGTTTCAAGGATAAAAACAAGGTGTGAAAATCACAATCATATAGTTCTTGCAGTTTACAAAGTGCTTTCATATACAATATGTTATTTGTTCTTCTCTAGACACTTTGGAAAGTGACTATAATTTTACTATAATGAGCACCATTTTATAAGGGTGATTCATGCAATGTCACATGGCTAGCAAGTACCAGAGCCTGGACTGGCAGTCAGGTGTATCTAAGTGTGATTCCTGTTTTTATGTCACAAGTAGGCAAACTTTTTCTGAATAGGACCAGATAGTAAGTATTTTGGAGTTTGTGTACCATATGGTCTCCACTAAAACTACTAAACTCTGCAGTGATAATGCAAAAGCAACCATAGAAAATATATGACTAAATGAATATGACTGTGTTCTAATAAAAATTTACTTATGGATATTAAAATTTGAATATTGACTAATTTTCATGTGTAATAAAATAACATTCTTCTTTTTTTTAATTTTTTTCAATTTATTTATTTTCAGAAAAACAGTATTCATTATTTTTTCACCACACCCAGTGCTCCATGCAATCTGTGCCTTCTATAATACCCACCACCTGGTACCCCAACCTCCCACACACCCGCCACTTCAATCCCCTCAGACTGTTTTTCAGAGTCCATAGTCTCTCATGATTCACCTCCCCTTCCAATTTACCCCAACTCCCTTCTCCTCTCTAACACCCCTTGTCCTCCATGATATTTGTTATGCTCCACAAATAAGTGAAACCATATGATAATTGACTCTCTCTGCTTGACTTATTTCACTCAGCATAATCTCTTCCAGTCCCATCCATGTTGCTACAAAAGTTGGGTATTCATCCTTTCTGATGGAGGCATAATACTCCATAGTGTATATGGACCACATCTTCCTTATCCATTCGTCCATTGAAGGGCATCTTGGTTCTTTCCATAGTTTGGCGACCATGGCCATTGCTGCTATAAACATTGGGGTACAGATGGCCCTTCTTTTCACGACATCTGTATCTTTGGGGTAAATACCCAGGAGTGCAATGGCAGGGTCATAGGGAAGCTCTATTTTTAAATTCTTGAGGAATCTCCACACGTTCTCCAAAGAGGCTGTACCAACTTGCATTCCCACCAACAGTGTAAGAGGGTTCTCCTTTCTCCACATCCTCTCCAACACATGTTGTTTCCTATTTTGTTAATTTGATGCATTTCAACTCTTTAGAAATGTACAATCTACTGTTAGTTTGCAAGCTATACAAAACACAAGCAATGGACCAGATTTGGCGAGTGGGTCATTGTTCACCAATTCTTGATCTGTCTGATCATAGCAGAACTAGAAGTAACAGTAATTAATGAATATTGACAGGACAGCCCTCTAACAAGCTCACTTCTGGAAGAAATCCCATGGCGTGACTAACTGGTGCTGTTGGAAAAGTAAAAAGCAAAAAATTATCGAGTAGGAAAACTGGATACACAGAAACAAATGGGGTCATAAAGTTAAGCAAACTTTAAAGTTTGCTTAAAATATCTCTAATTTTAAAAATCATTTGAACTTCACAATGTCTTATGTAAGACATACAAAAGAAGAAAAAGGGTGGGGTGCCTGGGTGGCTCAGTTGGTTAAACGTTTGCCTTCCGCTTAGGTCATAGTGTCAGGGTCCTGAGATTGAGCCCCGAGTTGGGCTCCCTGCTCAGCAGCAAGTCTGCTTCTCCTTCTCCCTCTGCTCTCCTCCTGTTTGTACCCCCCTAAATTTAAAAAAAAAAAATCTTTAATAAAAGAAAAGAAAATGGGCATGTTCTAGTAGTGTCTGAAGTCATAAAAATAGTGTATGTAATCGGGATTTAAATCTAAAACTGGATGAAACTAGGGTTCATGTGCTTGTCCATCACACATGAGATGCTAAAAGAGAGGAAAGAAAGAAAAAGAAAGAAAGAAAGAAAGAAAGAAAGAAAGAAAGAGAGAAGAAATTAATTCTGTGAATTTGGCATATTTTGGGGGAAGATCTCCATCACAATCTCTGTAAGATCCACAGCTTTGTATGAAAATAGCAGTGAATTCCAGCTTAAAGCCAGAAATGACTGAAAAATGCCTCCTGGGTTACTTTTTTAAAGTAAATTTCCTGTATCAAAAGCTTAGAAAGCCACTCAAAACTGTCAGTATTTCAGATCTCTGGGCCCAGGGGTGAAAAATAATAATACCTATACTGAAGTTATGAGGAAAGAAAAACATCTTCAGATAAAAGAATATTACCTTTCTAGAAAGAGGAAACAAAATGCAATTAGAAATGGTAGTGTTAGATGTGCTTTTGATTTGATTAACCCTCTTTCTAACAGAAGGGGATGGGATACACATCTTCTGTTCTTCGTTCATGATGTCGGCCATGCCATACTCAACACAAGAGGGCCATTTCTCCTAATGGATGATTCACCATGCCTTCTAAAATAAGCTTTACCACAGTATTTCAGAATCAGGTCACTCTTGGGCACCTGGGTGGCTCAGTGGGTTAAAGCCTCTGCCTTCAGCTCAGGTCCTGATCCCAGGGCCCTGGGATTGAGCCCCATACTGGGCTCTCTGCTCAGCAGGGAGCCTGCTTCCTCCTCTCTCTCTCTCTCTCTGCCTGCCTCTCTGCCTACCTGTGATCTCTCTCTCTCTCTGTCAAATAAATAAATACAATCTTAAAAAAAAAAAAAGAATCAGTTCACTCTTGCCCCTCAAGATGTTGCATGCCAGAAAGACATGAAGCAAACATTGTTACATCACAGAAGAACAGAAATTTGAGACTTACAGTGGTTAGAAAAATGCCCAGCATTAGCAAGTAGACCTGAATCCGGGTCATGACTCCAAATCCACATTTCTCTTTGGTACCAGGAAAGAAGATTATTAAATACAGACCACAGTTTTCCTGATGGCAGATGGGCAGCCAAATATATATTTCTGTCTAGTATCTATGGGTTTTCAATGATTGGAATAGGGCTGTGTTTGGAATAGAATAGCTTATATTCTTTTTTTTTTTCCTAAAAAAAAATATTTATTTATTTTTTTAAAGAGAGAGAGAAGGAGAGTCAGAGGGAGAGGGAGAGAGAGACTGTCAAGCGGCTCTGCACTTAGTGTGGAGCCTGACACAGGGCTCAATCTCACAAGCCTGAGATCACAACCTAAGTAGGACTCAATAATTGGACGTTTAACCAACGGAGCCACCCAAGGGCCCCAGAGCTGCTGACATTATTAACTGGTCTTTAGGCATCAAGTATGTGAAACAGGAAAAAAAACACTGTGCAACTGGATTCTTTCCTACTCAACATCCTTCATTGGAACTACAGGATTCCAGTTCTACAAGGAAGCTGGGCTCACCCCTTTTTTGCTTCTCCCTTGCTTCTCCCTTCAAGGAGGAGATCATTAATTTGATTGGCCAGACTCTAGGATATTGCCTGGACTAACTTTAGCCATGAACAGAGTCTAAAGGTCTCCTATATTGGCATGGGTTTCTCATCTTCTTCTGCCATGTATGAGAGGGAAGCCAGAAGATCACACGTAGCTTCCTTCCTGATGCTGAACGTCAGTCATCTTCTTCCCTCTTTTCTCCTTCTTGTGTCTGTCCTGGCAGTCAGAAGACCTGTCTGTCCTTGGCACCTTTAGTTGAACCACCTTTTTACTCTTTCATCTTTCTCTGCATCTAGAGAGGAACAGAAGTGCCACATTTCCTGTGCTCCTGTTCTGTTGTTATTCGATGTTCTCACTCCATGACATTGAATGGGATGTGCTAAAATTGTAAGACCCAGGTTACAACTCAATACACAGAGTGAAGACTCCATTATGCCTTTGAACCCAGACATTTGAACCAGGTCTTTGAGGCAGCCTCCCAGGATTCAGACCAAGCAGAACCTTTTCTCCCCTTATTTGTTTCTATGCCTCATTACATCTCTCTCTTACAAACTTCATAGTTAGAAACAAGATGATGTAGGGCAGAATTCCAGACTTTCTAGTCCCTAGGCAATAATAGTAATACAACAATTAATACCGTAAAACATTTTAAGAAGACTCTATTTAATTGCAAGTGGAATTCATTCAAACTAAAAGGAGATTGATTATATAAACAATACAGGTGTGGCATTTTTTAATGAGTTTTTTTTTTCCCCCAAGCATCTCTTCTGGGTTTAGTCTTACCCAAAATTCATTTCCTACCCATCCACCAAAGAAAATCTCTGGAATGTGGCTCAGGAAATCTGAGTATTAACGAAATATTCATAAATATTTTTGAACTGCCCTTGATTTCTTTTTTTAATTGACAAACTTGAATTTTAAAAACCTGCCCAATTAAACCCACATAATTATTATGAGGATGAGATGTAATAATTTTAGCCCAGTATACAGCATGTTTAATAGATAAGAATTGCACCGGAAGAAGAAATGTGAAGAGTTCACTTCATTGCCTCCGGTAGGAGAGTTTCCAGCCCTTTCATAATCCTTCTCTGCAGTCCAACTATTGGGTCAAGTCTACTTAATTTTTGCTGTGAGGAAGTCATTCAAGTATTTGAAACAGGGCTCTCTAAACACATACACACCATCAGTGCCCCCAAATTGTTTCATTCTTGTCTCAACATACTGTTTTCCTCTAAGGGAGAGGAGACTGAGGTGTGATCAAATAAAGAGGAAGAAACTACAGACCTTAGAAGGGCTTCTAACTTGCAGACAGAGAGCTGCTTTGGCAAGATACCCTTCTCTGGAAGTCAGGGAGGAGAATCAATTTTTATTCTCTACCATTAAGTCCCAAGTTCAAATCATACATCAGTTGGATACCCCCTGAATCAGACACTGACTTTCTTCATAGCCAACCTCTTACTCTAGTCAAGAAATATCTTTGAGTATGAACATTGTGATTTCTTGCTTCAACCTTGTGGGAACTTCACAGGTGTTCAAGAATCTAGTTTAATATTCTAGTTCTGCCCTCAAACAGATATAATGCTATTGAGTATAAAACCACATCATCAACTGTAACACAAGGGAATCCTCCTGTGCCCAAAGGCCATGTGAACTTTCCATCTGCCATAAACTGAACTGTGTTTCCCAAAATTCACATACCGAAGCCTTAACCCCCCAAAGTAATTCATTTAGAAATGAGGCCTTTAAGGTGATAATTGAGGTTAAATGGGATCATGAGGTTGGGGCCATAACCCAGCAGGACTGATGCTCTTATATGAAGAGGGAGATACACCAGAGATCTCTCAGAAGAAAGACCAGTGAGGACACAGTGAGAAGGTAGCCATCTGTAAGACAGGGAGAGAGGCCTCCAGAAACCCATCCTGCTGGCACCTTCAACTTGGACTTCCAAACTCCAGAATTAGAAGAAAATAAATGTTCATTATTTGAGCCACCCAGACTGTGGCATCTTGCTATAGCAGTCAAGTTGACTAACACGCCATCCCTCATTCAAGGATTTCATTAAGCTCTTTACAGACCTTGGAGAGCAAAGGGAGTTGTCCAGAAACCAAAACTGAGGGAGAGCATTCCAGAAAGAGATGATGGAAAACTCGGGAGGCTCACATCAGACAAGATGGCCAGGGAGTGAGAGAGTCGCCAAAGGACCCACCGGGATGGCAGGGTAAGGAGCGTCAGGTGACTTGTAGAAGGAAAATGATGACAAGGAATAATACATTTCTGTAGTTCTATATTTATGGAATCACAAAGGGTGGGAAGGGGCTCTTAATATTTTGTTACACTTTACTGAATTGGGGGGAGGTATTTTTTCCTGTACACACGTAGAACCCATCACAGTGTTTCCCACTTGATGCTGTTCCCATTGCTCAGAACCTACCCACCCCACCATCCACCTCACTCCAATCCTACTACTACCTTCCACTTACAGTTCAGTTTTCATTAGTTATCACTCCTCTAGAGGCCTCCTGTCATCCAACCTGCATGTTTAAGGCTTACTTATTTTATTAAAGATATAATTTATTTATTGGACAGAGACAATGAGAGAGAGCACAAGCTGGGGGAGGGGCAAAGGGAGAGGGAGAAGCAGACTCCCTGCTGAGCAAGGAGCCCAACTCAGGACTCAATCCCAGGACCCTGCAATCATAACAGGAGCCAAAGGCAGATGCTTAACTGACTAAGCCACCCAGACACCCCAAGGCTTAAACTCATCAGGGGGCCTGATGGGCCTCTAACTGTACACCAATATAATTAGTTTATTTATATTAATTTATCCTGCATTTCTGACTGTTTTCCTGCCTCCATCCATCCTCATTTTATTATCCAATGAGACTGGTTTTTATTACATTCAAATAAATCATAGCAATCTCAATATTTCATTGAGAATAAGGTATCTGTGCTCATCTGTGTAACTATCCAAAATGTCATATTCAAGATAAAAAAGGAAGCTGAGCTGGAGGTTATGTATTGAGCCAAGAGGCCTGAGTTCCTACTCTTGTGGGCAAGATTGATGAGAAAGACGATGGAGGCCTTCTGTCCCCACTCAGCTACAAGAGCTGCACAGCAAGCCAGACCCTTCTGGAGAGATGAACAGCAGGAAAAGACTAGTACTTTCTGATCTGGGAAAATAAGGAGGCAAGACTGGGCACACCACCAATAAACTTGTGCTTGTAACACAGTGGTCACACTCAAGGGAAGCACAGTCCAAAAAATGCTTATGATTAGTATAAAAAATTATTGTAATAATTCCATAGGAATATATGGTAAATATACATTGCATGGTCAGAAGTGATGCTAATTACAGATTAAGTGTGCATCCTCACGGTGAGAGGAGATGCTTGAGGTCTTCTGGTCCATCACTTAATCACATCCACAAATTCCTTCTATTACTTGCCTGCCAGCCTCTGTGTGACCACCTTCATTGACAGAGAATTGACTATAGCCGGGCGTCTTACTCCTTTTGCAGATGGGTTCTCATTATCATCAAAGCAAGACACGTCCCTGTAACTCCTTCCCTTCCACAGTTTCTGTTTCCCTTCCAACACCTTGCTACTCAGAGTGTGGTCCACCATCTAGCACTGGTGAATTCTAGCTGCTTGCTCGAAGTGCAGGGTCTCTGGCCACTTCCTAAATGATTGTATTTAAGCTTCTATATTTTAACAAACTCTTAGCTGATCTGTATGCACATTAAATCGTTTGAGAAGCATTAATCTGTAACTACTAAATGTAAGTCTAATAGGGTTTTAAAAATTATCCCTTCAGTACTTTACAAGGACACTGTGTCCTTGTAGCCAAAAATCAGGATCAGCAAAAGAAAGAAGAATAAATCTACATTTTCTAACCCATCATTTTTGGACTTCTGATGTTACACTGTAGCCCATAAACTAGACCGATAAGTCCTGGTAGGCAAAAATCTATCCTGTTTTCCTTTTAGTGCTGCCATTCATGGGTAGGTAAGCTAAATTTGCCCAGTAAAATTCTCTTTAATATAAAAATAAGTTTAAAAATGAGCATACTCACTTAAAATAAATTGGCTGAATATTGCTCAATTTTTAGCCAGTTGTGTCCAGCTCATCCTCAAGGTAGAAATCAGATTAAGTATCTCCTCTGAAGGTTCTTGATTAAGTAGGAAAAGTACAAGATGGTCTATTCCAAACCCTGACCTGACAACAGAGAAAAAAATGTAGCAAATTTGCTGGCAGACTGAGTCTAACAGACAGATCAAGGAGAAAACTAAACCAGTTTGAAATAATCCACAAAATCAGAGATGGAAGAATCCTCAGAGACCACCTACTTCAATGTCTAGCCACAGATGGAAACATCGGGAACCAACGGAGATGAGGGAAACACCTCAAGTCAGAGATAAACGGTAACCATGGCCATATCCCAAACCCGGAAAACGGGATACATTTTTTTTTTTTAATTACAAAGATTTCACTTTCAACAAAATATAAAATAAATTTTCCAATCACTTCCTGTTCTTTGTGTGTTATGTCAGGGTTTTACTGAAGTATAATTTGTATACAAAAATTCACCCACTAGATGTATGCAAATCTACAGATTTTAGTGAATGTTTACGGTTGTGCAACCAGCAATACAATCTAGTCCTAAGACACTTCCTAAATTTCCAAATTTCCCTTCTTCCTTTTGTAATTAATAGTCTTCACTGTCCATTCTGAGCAGCTACTGCTCTGCTTTTTTGTCATAAATTGGCCATTTCCAGCCATTTCATATCAATGGAAATACCCAATAGGTGGTCTTTTGTGTCTGCCTTCTTTTGCTTAGAATAACATTTTTGACATTCATCCTTGTTGAAGCTTGTATCAATAATTGATTCTTAAAGATAATTTATTATTTTCATTGGTGAATAATACTCAGTTATATGTGGCATACTGTTTTTGTTCCTTCATGCAATAGTTAATGTAATTTGGGGTTGTTTACAGCTTGGGTTATTATAACTAATGCTGTCATGAACATTCATATATGTCTTCTGTACACAACTATATTTATTTCTCTTATGTAGAGCCCCAGGAGTAGAACTTCTGGTTCATCTGATAAGTTCCAGTTTAAACTGTTAAGAAACTGGCAAACCATTTCTGCAAAGTGGTCATACCATTTTACATTCCCACCAACAATGTATTAGGGTTTCACTGTATCATGATTCTTGCCAAAACTTAGTATTATTTGTCTTTTGGATAGAAAATCCTGAAACATGAAAAATGAAGAGCAAAGTAAATCATCAAGAAGACTGACCTAGAGGAATGTAAACAGTTCAGGATGTTGGAGAATTAAGTAAAAGAAAGGAATTTCTGAGGAATTATGTTAGCAATATTCTCTGGGAACAGTGACAATGTATCACAATCACATTCATATACAAGAAATCAAAACTATGCAAAAGCAACAAATAAACAATAAAGAAAAGTTCTTAATATTTTAAAATATTTGCTGCACAAAAGGAAGATCAGTAAAATCTCAGAAAATATTACTGAAGAAAGTTTTCAAAACCTAGTCCCCAAAATACTAAGAGATGGAACATAAGAGAAGAAAACACAAACAACATAGATGATCAGTACATGAGCTTTTATTTAAGTCATAAGAATTCCAAAAGGAGAAGACTCAGTCACAGAGGAGCGCAGCAGTATAAATATAATAAGTATATACTTACATAATAAGTATAAATAATAGAAGAGAACTTTGTAGAGCTGCAGAGAGATGCAGGATTTTACACTGAAATTACTTCTAATTGTGGACTATAAAGAATAACATGTAAGACATTAGGAGAAGGAAGGGGAAAGTGAAGGGGGGGAAATGGGAGTAGGAAATGAACCATGAGATACTGTGGACTCAAGAAACAAACTTGAGGGTTTTAGAGGAGAGGGGGTGGGAGGATAGGTGAGCCTGGTGGTGGGTATTAAGGAGGGCATGTGTTGCTTGGAGCACTGGGTATTATACGTAAACAATGAATTTTGGAACACTACATCAAAAACTAATGTACAGTACTATATGGTGACTAACATAACTCAATTTAAAAAAAAAAAAAAAGAAAAAGGAATTACTTCTAAGATTCCAATAGGAAGACTGAAAAAAAAATACCCAACTATGTAGATAATGAGAATTTTCACAACATCAAGGGTGCCAAGGTCCTAAAATGTTGAAAAAAAGAAAAAAGAGGCAGGTGTTGGGGGAAATCTGAAGCCTAGGAAGTGATATGAATCACAAAACCATTCTACTACCCATCAGAAGCATATACATCTATAAATTAACAAAGAAATTATTTGAAATCTAGAAATCTATTCCCAGATAAACACATTTTCAGACACTCAAGAGTTTGCGTTGTATGCTCCTTTTCTTAGAAAGCTACTTTAGAATGTACTCCAAACCAATGATAAGGTAAGCCAAAATGAGAAAGATGGGAGATCTAAGAATTAATGGGGGCAGCAGAGTTGCCCACTCCCAGAATACCTCTGTGCAACAAAACAAAAGCAGGTTAGAGCAAGAGAATGAAGGCTCCAAGGGGCAGTTTCTCAGAGAAAAAGGGGAATTCTATGAACTAAAGAAAATGGCAGACTTCTCCCTATCCCCAAATTTTGTTCTTTGATATAATTCCAACGTCCCCCCATTGATGAGATGAGAAACAGAGGTTTTGCCATCACAGTGGATGAACTACATGAGTGGGAGAAGAGAGTTGAAGCTGGCGTCATATGAGCTACAAAAGCAATAGTAATTATAGTAATGACAACTACCAGCTTTGAACACTTGCCATGAACTACTCCCTAAGCACTTAATACACATTAATTCACTTACTTTTCCAAACGACCCTATAATGTAGGTTCTAGTTTTCCCCTTTTTATATACTCTGAGAGTATAGAGAAAAATATATTGTTGTGCATGGTTCTAGAAGACAAATTTATATATATATATATATATATATATATATATATATATATATATATATATATATCTATCTTCAAAATACACACATTACCTTTGACTCAATCCTTTTATTTACAGGACTTTACATAAAAGATAATCAGATGTATGGTAGAATGTATGTACAGAGATCTTTAAAAGTAAAACAAACAAACAAAAAACAAGGTTCCTGGGTAGCTCAGTTGGTTAAGTGTCTGAATCTTGGTTTCAGCTCAAGTTGTGATCTCGGGGTCCTGGAATCAAGCCCCATGTCAGACTCCATGCTCAGTGCAAAGTCTGCTTGAGATTATCTCTTTCCCTTTGCCCCTTTTCCCATGCTCTCTCCCTTTCCAAGGTAAATAAATAAATTGTTTAAAAAAGTAAAAACAAACAAACAAAAAAACCTGGAAACAACTTAAAATTCCAACAGTTCTATTTGTTTGAATAAATCCTATTTATTCTATCTAGACTATTAATGTAATGAGTTTTTCTGAAGCTATTCAAAATGGTGTTGTAAGAATTGTTTGTTGCCAAAAAGAGAGTTAATAATACATTAAGTAAGATAATTCAAGCTACCTAAAAGTACAAATAATGTGATACTATTTGGGGTGACACTTAACAGCATGAAATTATGAGTCATTTTGTTTCCTTTTTTTGACTACACAATATTTCCACTTTTTTAAAGCTAAGCACTTTTTACATTTACACTAATTAAAATAGTTATTCATTTAATAACTCCTCATATCAGGAGTCTCGTATGTTCTAGTTCATTTGCCAAAGTTCAGGAGTGATTCCATGAATAAATACAATGTCTCCCCCAAGATCTTCCTTAATTTTAGAGGAACTTTACTGGAATCAGTATGTGGGTGAAAGCCTTAAGCAAAAGGTGGGGGTCTTGGTGTGCAAATTATTTCACGTGCAGTGTGTAAGTCTGAACTGACTACAAGTACAGCATGAATCCTTAGTCCATTGTGATTGCTTTGCAAATCCTAATATCCTCTGAAGCTACATGTCCAGTCTGTTATCTGACACAAGGGCTGTGATGGTTCAGCTATTTGGAGCTATGGCTAGACTCAAGCTACAGGATCCTGTATAGTTTTAGAGAACAAAATTTCAGAAGGATATTGGCAAACTAGCGTTCTTGCAGATGAGTCTGAGCACAGACCTGGTTGTAAGAGATATGAATGAGATGAGCAAGAAGAGTTAGCGAGAAGAAAGCCCTCCCTTCCATGAGGAAGACCAACTCATTCCTTACATCATCTCTAGTCAAGTAGAGAATAAAGGAGAAGGAAGCCTGTCTCACATCCAACTCTTCCATCCCTTCTAGAGAGATCCATCACTTTTTAAGGAAAGCATAGTGATTTCTAACATTGATGTGCTTGTATATTTCACATAGATCAATTCAATAAATATTTACTGAGCCAGGTGATCTACAGGGTGATAGCCACCAAATATAGAATTCAACCCTCACAATAATCCTGTGATTTGGGAATTACTCTACCCATTTTGCAGTTTCTTTTTTTTTTTTTTTTTAGATTATTTATTTATTTATTTATTTGACAGAAAGTGAGAGAGCACAAGCAGGCAGAGCAGCAGAGGAAGAGGGAGAAGCAGGCTCCCCACTGAGCAGGGAAACCAATGTGGGGCTCAATACCATAACCTGAGCCAAATGCAGATGCTCAACCAAAAAGCCACCCAGGCACCCCAATTTTTCAGGTTTCAATTAAGACACAAAGAGATTAGCAGTGGTGGAACCAGCTGTCAGACCCAGATCAGAGACTCTTGGTATCTGTGATCAGTGCACTATGCCACATCTCTCCCACAGTGCACTGTAAAGAAGGGAGTGATGAGAAGCCAGTCCCTGACCTGAAGAACCTTCACTCTGAATGTCACTATAGGACTGCTTTGCTGTAGAGAGGGTGCTAGCTTTGAGGAGACTCTCCATGGGCTGGGTTCTCACAGGCGGCTCTTATAAGCTGAGGCCCAGGTTTCAGCCTTGCAGATTCATTATGTCCTTTTCCACTGTCTCCTGAAGGACAAGGATAGTGGATTCTATACCAATATCCCTGCCAACGGGTATACCTAAAATAACCCCTCTCCAGTTGCTCTCTCATATATCCCTGTTTATTTCCTTTAGAGTACCTTCATAAAATGAAATGATCTTATTTGTTTACTTACTTATTAACTGTCTCTCCCTAAAAATGGAAGCCCCATGAGATCAAACACCCTCTTTTTTGCTCAGAAGCTTTATTCTAAAGGTATAGAGAAGGCCTGCTATAAAGCACTCAATGCCATTAATTGAATGAACACCTGAATAAATGAATAGCACAGGAGGGACCTTAGGGAAGTAGGTCAGTCAATACCTGTTGGCTTCCCTATCCAGAGGTAAGTGTTTTATTCTTACAAAGGGCATCCTGTCCCCAGGTATACTGTCCCTAAATGCCTCCCATCTGGTTTCTTTGTAATTGTTAGGGTAACAATCCTGTGAAAATTGGCCCGTCCTTAGAAGTTGGTCCAACCTTGACCTTCCCACATTGTCTTATAATTAATTGTCTAGAAATTTTCCTTCCATGGTAGCAGGAGGTATGTTTTATTCAACTTTTTCATCCCCAAAACGTAGCACAGTGGCAAGCATAGAATAAGTTCCCAGCATATATTTTTTAAGTAGATAAAAGAATGAATAGCAAGAAACTTACTTGCCCTACATTAGTGAATAACTTGTGCAGAATTTTTGATATCTTTGATATTGGTTAAGAACTTGGGCTTTTCAGTCACAGACCCTGGGGCTGACTCTCCACCCTGCTCCCTGACAAGTGATAACTAAGATAACTAAGTTACCATGTCAGTTGATGTCCAACCACAGAAAGAGAACCCCTCTTGCTATTTCAAGCAAAGAGGGACTTAATGCAGGTCTATATGGATGGGCTGAAGAAGCAGAGTGAAGAGAGGATTGTTACTCCCAATTCATAAGCTTCTATCACTCCAGGCCTCGAACCCAGAACCCCAGCCTATCCACTGCCACTGATGTGACTGAATTGTGTTGCCACCTGGAGCAGGAACCCAGAAGCCTCCACTCACCCTGGAGCTTACCAAACATCACCCATTTGGCTAGAGCCTGCAGCCACCTGCCTTAAATTCCCCACCCCTGCAACCACCTCTATAAGGGAACAAAAATGGCTCCTCCTTCCTCCTCTGGTTGCCTTCAGTGCCTCCCTTTGGTAAAATTAACACACGCTTGATGGCAGAAGAGTCTGGGAAACACACTTCTCAGTTCCCAGCCTAGCACGTTATACTCAGATGCTCCGAAATCTAGGGAAGGGAGAGTCAGTGACAACCCAGCATATCTTGAACATGGATTCCTCTCTGAGCTCTTATCTCCTAATGAATAAAATCAAGATAACAACATCTGGCTTATCTTTACCAGAGGCCGGTTAACTTCAGACTGCCACATCATACCCAAGAAAGCCCCTGAAGAATAGATTCCCTGTTTCTAGCCCAGAGATTCTGATTTAATGGGTTTTGAGTCGGATTCATTTTCATGAAGTTTCCCAGTGAGTCTCCTGGGCAACCATTCTTGGGAAGTCTTGTCTGTCTTACAGGATTGTGGTAGGTACCATGTAAACATCTACCACAGCGTGTGGCATGCAATATGGTGAATAACAAAACAGGATCATTATTGTTGGAATTTTTTTTTTAATTTAAACTTTATTTTATTTTTTCAGTGTTCCAAGATTCATTGTTTATGCATCACACCCAGTGTTCCATACAATATATGCCCTCCTTAATACCCACCACCAGGCTCACCCAACCCCCCATCCCTCTCCCCTCCAAAACCCTCAGTTTGTTTCTCAGAGTCCACAGTCTCTCATGGTTCATCTCCCCCTCCAATTTCTCCCAGCTCTCTTCTCCTCTCTATCTCCTCATGTCCTCCATGCTATTTGTTATGCTCCACAAATAAGTGAAACCATATGGTAATTGACTCTCTCTGCTTTGCCTTATTTCACTCAACATAATCTCCTCCAGTCCCATTCATGTTGATACAATAGTTGGGTATTCATCCTTTCTGATGGAGGCATAATACTCCATTGTATATATGGACCACATCTTCTTTACCATTCATCTGACCCTGCTAGATACAGATGTAGTGAAAAAAAGGGCCACCTATACCCCAATGTTCATAGTAATTGGTTTTTTAAGAGTTTATTTATTTATTTATTTGTTCGGGTTGGGGGAGAGAGAGAACACAAGCGGGAGGAGCAGCAGACAGAGGGAGAAGCAGGCTCTTCACTGAGCAAGGAGCCTCAATCCCAGGACTCTCGGATCATGACCTGAGCCAAAGGCAGATGCTTAACCGACTGAGCCACCCAGGTGTCCCTATTGTTGTAATTGTTAACTTTGACTGAGTTAATGCACCTGGAAATGCCCTCCCTATTCCCCAAAGTCCAGGCTGATGCCCAGAGGGAACTTGAAAATTCCTTAGTGACTTGTTGGGAAAACATGTATTTTCACTTTGGCTCATTACAAAAACAGGATACATTTTAAATGACCTATAGACACATTGAACATGTAGAGTGTAAGATTCTATGAAAAATACCAAATCCGATAACAAGATTTGGTGAAATGGCCCCCTAAGTAGATGGGTAAAAGCCTCTCTTCCTAGGAGGGCTTCTCATGCTGAGGAAGAGAGCAACTTCTCTGAGATTTGCTAGATCATGTTGGCAGCAGAGGCAATTCTGGCCTATTTGGTCTGTACACACTTTTGGTCTGACCCCCTCATTATTCTTTTGCACTTAGAGGCGTGATTATGTGAGAGGCTGTCTGTCTGGGTTTCTTTATAAAATATTATGTCTTTTCTTTTTTACTTTCTCTGCTGACTAGTGTTTCTGCTTAGGAAGAATGTTTCTGTTTTTGCTTTTTGTTTTTAGGATTTTATTTGTTTAGAGAGAAAGAGGGAGAGAGAGCGGGGGGGGGGAGGGGGCAGAGGGAAAGGGAGAGCAAGAATTTCAAGCAGACTCCTGCACTAAGCAGAGCCCAGTGCAGGGCTGGATCTTATGACTCTGAGATCATGACCTCAGCTGAAACCAAAAGTCAGACACTCAACCGAGTGAGCCACCCAGACACCCCAGGAAGAACGTTTTCAAGACTCTAGGCTGTCAAAATTGGGATGGTGGGTGTAGACTGGTGCAATTTGAGACAGAGATTCCAGCTCATGTATTAAAAAAAAAAAAAAGTCTTCAGAGTTTCTCTGATATAAATGATATAAAAATATACCCTATGACAAAAGTGCTTCATTAAAGACATTAAGGAACAATAAGGTGGTAGGAACACCATTGTGTACAAGATATCATACAATATATTAAAAAGGGGTGTAAGGAAATCATGCAATGAAATGCTGGGTTGGCCTTGGACAACAGTAGAGAAAACTATTCTGTGGCAAGGGTCTGATCTTATACCTCCTTGTCTTTGTGAAGACTTTTACCCTCATGTTCAAGGCCTGGAGGCTGCTCATGTCTCAAAACAGGTGAACAGATGGCGAAGGTGCCCAAATTGTGGGCACTCAAGTCAGGGGGGCTGAGTCCTCCTTTTCCTGCCCATGAACTGGGAGAGGTGACTTGTTTCCTTGTTTCATGGTTTTCCAATCTCCCAGATGGGGTTAAGTGACCAAATATATGAAGTGTCTGACAGCTCCTTGAGAAGTTTCCTAACTCTTAGGCCTCTCTGCTTACTCTTCATCTTCCAGTAGATCAAGGACTTCAAACAAATTATTTATGCTTTCTGTTGTTATTCCTTCATCTGTTTTACAGCAGAGACAATCCATGCCCTAGTTTTATAATCAGGTCTTTGGGAAAGTTAAGGGACGTGTGGGACTACCTTGAAGAGCTGGCCATGGACATGGAGGGCAATGGTGCCATCTTCTTCATGATCTGTTTTTTCATGGCTCTTGTGGGAAACAGGGCTCAGAGCCACTCTTCCCCACTACTGTGTGTAAAGCATATTCACTTTAGAGCAGGAGTTAAGGGAAGGTTGACCTGGAGGGTTAATTCATCAGCAGTAGAGAACTCATTCAGGAGAGTATCAGTTTCTGGACTGAGGCATTCCCCAAGGTCTTCAAATTAGACCAGCATGACTCACACCACCAACCCTATCCAGTTAAGGCAATTCCTGACACACATATTTTTTTAACTGACTGCCAAAGATTTAGCATTTGAAATTTCAAACAAAACTCAAGGAGGCCTTATATTTGATTTATTCTCCAGTAAAAAAATCTGAGAATGTGGTTTCTTTGATAACCCAGAAACGGAGATTGAGTAAGCACATAAAACACAGATCTATGCATTTTTCTTAAGATCCCCTTATAATAAAATTGTCCCCAAACTATGTCTTATATAGCACCTGTTCTGTATTATAGAATTTTTTGCTCAAAAACAGATTTTGTGGTGAAATTAATTTGGGAAATACTGAATTAAAACACAGTCAAATTTCTGCAGTATTTCTCAGAGACATTGAGTGTCTGGTGCACTCTGTAAATCCATAAGAACAGCTGGAGTATACAGCAGTCTCACATCTATTTGGTTCCTGGAACTTTTCCTCACAGCGTGTCACTAGAAAACTCTGTCCCTGAGAAACATGCCACTCAAAGTGTGAGATTTGAGCCCACAGCATTAGCTTCACTTGACCTTATTGGAAATGGCATGCCCCAAGCCCCATTCCAGTCTTTCTGAAAAAGATTTCAACAAAAGCCTGGGTGATTTGAGCACATATTAAAGTTCGAGAAGCATTGCCTAATTCTCACAAACATCCGTCATTATGAAGTACAAAACAGGGCTTTTCTGAGAATTCCTTCCAAGTGTACAGACTGGATAACAAACCTACAGAATGCTAGAGGTAGAAACCACCTTGGAAATTATCCACTTCAAAGGTTTGCAAACCACCTCTGAGCAGCATTAATGGAACATTAGGTGGAACCCAACACCAGGAGAATATGAACAGATCTGACACCTGGCTGACACCAGGAGTGGCTCTTTCTCTCCTCTTACCTGTGGTCCTTTGTCAATTGAGTGATTATTTTAGTCTGTCCTGGACATGTTAGTGTTATACTTGGAGAATCCAGATCCTGTTATGTTCTTCTGAAATGTGGTTTTAGTTGATTATTCATTCATTCGCTCTGTTCCATCAGGCTCTTAATTTGATTCAACTAAAACTTCCAGCTCAGGCTCCTGGATGGCAGCTCAAATTTCAGCTCACCTGTCCTTCTAAGCTAGAATTTGTTCTACACTTTTGTAGTTTGAGTCACCCAGGTGATTGGGCAGAGTTTAGACTTAAAATTTTAGGTTCCCTTCCCTGATTTCCCTCTTTGCAAGTACCCTCCCTCTCAGTTCATGTGGTCCCCCCCATCTCTGACCTCTCGTTTGACAGGTCAAGAAAACAGTATATTTCATTTGTTTTGGTTTTAGGGTTTTTAAATGTTTCAGTGGGGTGCCTTGTTTTGTTGGGTTTGGTCTTGTAGGCTTCCAACATGGAGCTGACTCTAGCCTGCCCTTAGACTGAAAGCAGAAAAACAGGTCACATGCTCCACACTACCTACTCTACGCTCTGCATCAGCCCTAGGAGCTCAAGGCCGTGTTTTCTTCCCCCTGCCCCACAGTGAATAGTGGTTCTCTGTGAGGGAATCGTGCCTGGCAGGAGCCATTTAGCTATAGGGCACGCAGATACCCCTCCCTCCTTTGTTTTCCACCTCCATAAATGCCTAAAGCAAATTCTAATCTTATGCTTTAGTTGAATAATTTATCAGCAATGTACTGAACCCCCATTTTATGCACAGTGTAATGTGGGAGGGGGGAGACGGTGGGGAGAGGAGAGAAGTAGAAAATCTGATGGAACCTTTTGTGATTCAATCTGTTCTTCTAGGACTTGTGCTGTCTTGATCCTTCATGTTGGCCTGCAGGGGCAGGGTGCGTAAGAGTAGGAGACACACAAGTGGGACTCTCTTCTCAGTTCTCCTGTTAACTAGCTGCGTGGCCTTGAGTTAATCATCTTCCTTCTCTGGGAATCTGTTTTCTCATTTGAAATTAGAGCCAGTTGTTCTAGGCACTTTCTGATTTCCTGCTAGGTCTAATGTTCTCTCATTTTACTAAAGCGAAGTAGCTAATTCTTAGACCCCAGATGCTTGGAGAGTATAATGAGGATTTTTTTTTTTTTTAATGTTCTTGATTTTTCATGTTCAGGGTTATTAAACACAAAATCAGGCTGTGAAGACAGTAAGGAGAGATCTTTTCCTTCTCAGAGCTTGATAGATAGTGCATTGGTTCCTCTTCTAATTGGGTAGGTCACCCTGGAAGACCTCTGACCTCTGGGGTCAGAGGAAGAATGGCAGACCCCGGCCCTGCACAGACATATGGGAACAGATTCAGGTTATCAACCTAAGGTCATACATGAGGCAACCCCAAAGCAGGAATTAAACACAACTTAATTTAGCTCCTCAGAGAGTGTGGATTTTGAAGTTACAAATACCAAAGACTATGCCCTATTTCACCACTTACTAACTGTATGCCTTTGGCAACTTCGTTCAACTTTCTGGACACCAGTGTCATCAGGTGTAAAACTGAATAGCAATCTTCCTTCACAAAGCAGCTATGAAGACACAATCAGTAACATTCAGAAAAGCTAGCATGATGCCCAGTGTGCAACATCTGACCAATGTGTATTGACGCTGTGTATACAATGTGAGGCTCTATGCAAGGACACAAAAGAATGCAACCTAAGAGGGATGTCTGGGTGGCTCAGTTGGTGAAGTGGCTGCCTTTGGCTCAGGTCATGATCCCAGGGTCCTGGGGTCAAGTCCTGCAGCAGACTCCTTGCTCAGTGGGGAGCCTGCTTCTCCCTTTCCCCCTGCTCCTCCTCCCACTCATGTTCTCTCTCTCTCTCTCAAGTAAATAAAAATAAATAAATAAATAAATAAGGAAGGAAAGAAGGAAGGAGCAACCTAAGAGAGGCCGGGCCCACAAAATGTTTGTGGTTACACTTCAGGGAAATGGACCCTCCAGCCCCAGTCAGACTTTCAGATCATGGCAGCCCCAGGTGACAGCTTGAGAAATCCTGGACCAGAACCACCCACTTTATTTGATCTCAGAATTCTTATTCTCAGAATGTTAGGAGATCATAAATGTTTATTATTTTAAGCTGCTAAATTTTAGAATAATTTGTTACCCAGGAATATATAACTAAAACTGATGCCCAAAAAAGTTGACTACATCAAACCCCTACCATCCTAGAATGGAATCCAGTTGTCCTCACAGAGGTGTATACCCATTCTGGCTATGGGTTTGCATTTCCTGACCAAATAGCCTTGTCCAGCACCACAGTGTCCTGAAGATCTTAGAATTCTTGACCTACAGTCTAGAATCCATGCAATGCATGGATCCATGCATTCCATGCACTCCACCACATGACCTACTTGGCTGCAGAAAAGATGCAGGAATAGGCCCATGACTGTGGAATCTACTGTTCATAAAGCGTATTTTTTACCCAGAGTAGCCCGCCACAGATTTATGGCATGGCCTGCTGAAAGCAGGGCTAATGGGCCAACTTAGAAACAATATTCTGCAAGGATTGGCTGCAATCCTTCCAGATGTAGTGTATGATTAAACCAGAGACTTCTGTCTGGCACTGCATGCCAATGGGAAGAATTGAGAGATTCAGGTACAAGGGAATGAAAGTAGGAATAGCCCCAGTTTCCAATGCTCTCAGTGACCCACAGGGATCATTTTGCTACTGTCACTGAATACAGTCTGCACTGTTTAAAGTCCTGGTGAGCAAAGGGTATTGTCAGAAAACATCAGGAGTATTCTCAAACCATAGTTGCTTCTGCTGCTAGGGTTTTCATTTGCCTAGAGATCACCAAGTAGGAAGGGGGAGTCACTATCTTTGTCTTAAAAGGGACACTAATCAGTAGAAGGGCATAGGGCTGCTTCTACACATTGGGAGTGGGGAGAAATGTACATAGAGCACATGATTCCCAAGGTGCCTCCTATGTTCCCTTCCCCTGCGAGACCATGAGTGGATGTGTACAGCCAGGCTGGTCTGAAAAGGGTGTGATTACCAAGGGCTCAGACCTCTTTGGAAATGAAGGTATGGGTTACTCCACCTAGCAGTTACCATGACCCCTATAGGGGGTATTGAAGGATGAGGATTTCTAATGGACAGTGAAGGAGGAAAGGATAAGTGCTACCTGTAGCCCGAAGATCAACTGTAGCAACTGAGGCTGCAGTTTGTCCCACAAAGTCCCTTCTCGCACGTTTCTTTTCAGGAAAGGGGTCCACAAGATGTCTGGGGTATGTATCTATGTGGCATAAAGCACGGAGGGTGACAGCCCAGAAGTTTTCCACCCAAATCCCCTTCAAGAGCATTTGTTCCAAGGAGCATAGCTAACTAACCACCCCAAACATCAACCCTTTGGAAAAATGAGAACAAGGCATGGTTCCTAATGACAGTCTTTTTCTTGCTGTGCCAATGGGCAAACTTTGCTCAGGTATTGCCCTCAGAACAGGGCTGCGCATTGAGACTCTTCTTACCACCCCTCCTCCTATCTCTAGTCCAGACAGGAATCATGACCTCAGGCTCCCTCACCCATTGTGGTCCCCCTTACCTGATCTCTCATAAGCACCATCACCCCATCACCATAAATCTCAGACAAATCCAATTCCATCTTGCAGCTTTTTCTTAGAAAACCCAAACTGGAACAGCTGACTTGGCCTGTTCCATTGGAAATCCCAATGAAATTTTATTTTGATTTTTGTTGAGTTCATTGACTGGTTTTGAGAGAGCTGCCATAGTTACAATATGGACTCTTTGCATCCAGGAAAATTAGGTCTCTCCATTGGTCTGAGTCTCCTTTTTTGCCCATCAACCAAATTTCATCATTTTTTTCATGTAGGACTTTTGTAGTCCTTATGTCCATTCTTAAGCTTTTGCTATTTTTGTTATTATGGTGAGAAGGATTCTTCCTCCTGATAAGATTGATCATATAAGACACCACACTGTGATGGTCTGTGTATTTGTTTCTGTCAGATTGAATTCCTTGAGGGCCCAGACCAGGTCTCTGTTGTTCAACAGCATATCACAACTGCTAAGCACACTATCTGACAGCTAATTAGAGCTTAAAATAGGTTTGCTTGAGGGATACCTGGGTGACGCCATTGGTTAAGGTTCTGACTTTGGCTTAGGTCATGACCTTGGGGTCCTGCGAATCAAGCCCTGAATCAGGCTCCCTGCTCAGGGGGGAATCTGCTTGGCCCTCGCCCTTCCTCTCCCTTTGTCCTTCGCCCTACTCATGCCCTCTCTTTCTCTCAAATAAATAAAATCTTTTAAAAATGTGTTTGTTTGGTGAATCATTCAACAAAATAATCACTGAAGTATGTTCTACCAAAAGCTGTTTTTCCACCATTAAAAGGGAAAGTTAGTGCCTGTTTTTTTCACCAGATTTTTTCCCAGCCTTTGAACTAATCCTTTGCTATCGGGTGTACTAGCTGAATGAAGTCCAAACCATATGCTCTAGAAGGATTTACCTTTGTAAGTAGTGGAAAGTCTGAGCCACCTTCTTGACTACTGTGACAAGGTAGTGGCTCTGAGCAATGTTTTCATGTGTTCCCACCCCTCTGATGCTGCTAATGCATTCCTGCAGCCTGAAATTCCCTTTCTGAAGCCAATGCCCCTCATCTTTGTGTCCAAATTCTATTCAACCTTTAAGAGTCAGTGAAATTGCCACTGAGACACTGATCTCAAGACTCTTTTGTGGTCCAAGCTTCAAGAAAATGTTCACTCATATGTAAATTATGAAGTTCACATTAAAGCTAATGTGAACATTCATTTGTATAAATGCATAAAGATACTATATATGATATATATCACATTATGTCTAGTATATATTATATATAATTATTATATATTATATACATAAGCTAGTTTCTGCATGTGCATAAACTATTTTTAATAAAAGAGAAAATGTATCAAGTAAAGTGAAATGAAATAATGTGAAGTGAAATACAAGGAAATACAGTGAAGTGATGAGAAGTGACAGTTGACAGGAGGTCCACATAACCATGCATCACTCCATCACTGTCCAGTCCCCAGGGGATGGAGAGTCCAATAAACGGAGACAGTCAAGAACATCAGTAATGTGTCAGGAACTATGTTAGATATTTTAACATATTCATAAATAAGGAGAGTTGTAAGAACAATGATGTGAGACATTTCACCATAACAATGGCTTCGATTCATGGAATCACTTCCATGGGTGAGGCATTCTGTCATCTCATGGGACACCCCAATGTTATGTGATAGATGACATTCTATAAATAGCAAGACTGAATCTCCAAGGTCACTGACATTTTAAACATCATTCAGCTTCGGACTTCCAGTATTGAGAATCTAGTCCAGGTTAGTCTGATCCTAATTCTCCAAAACTCTGAAAGTACTCCTTTACACTGCCCCCCTATCCGGTCAAAAAGCTAAACTATAGATTATTCCAGTGAGTTAACAAACAAGTTCTTGGGGCACCTGGGTGGCTCAGTTGGTTAAGGGTCTAACTCTTGATCTCAGTTCAGGTCATGATCCTCAGGCTCATGAGATCAAACCTTGCATTAAGTACAAAGCTGGGAGTAGAACATGAGTGAGATTCTCTCTCTCCTTTTGCCCCTCCACCCCCTTCTCTCTTAAAAAAAAAAAAAAAAAACAAAAAAAAACAAAACTTTTGATGAGCACCAGTTGTCTTATGTAAGTGTTGAATCAATAAATTGTACACCTGAAGCTAACATTACACTGTATGTTAAATAACTAGAATTTAAATAAAAACCGAAAAGGAAAAAAAAAGACAACAACAACAACAAACAAACAAAGAAACAAAAACTCCTATGACCTGTTCTGTACTTTCTGGGTAATGATAATTAGGAGAGTATTAATTATATGTATCTGTCAGGATCACATTTCACTCAATTGTACTCATCATATGAGGCTATAGTGTGAAATACAGTAAACAGAACTCAACCATGTGCTGATTCCCAAATATGCAAGACACTCATGGATCCTCTATCATTCAAGAAGCATTCAGTAAGAAAGACAGAGATGAGAACAAACAGAATAAAACAACTTAGAGAAGAAATTTCAAAGAAAACTGTCATTAGTTACCCTGGAGATATCACAGAACATTCTGTACCTCTGATACATGAAAAGAAAGATATATTTTTTAAAGAAAATAATACCATGAAATTGGAAATTAGATATCACTTCAAAAATGAATAAAAAGGGCAGCAGAACTGGAGGCTGAAGTTAAGTGTTTCTTCCAGAAAGTAATGCACAAAGACTCAGGAAAAACAAGAAAGAAATAATAAGATGACTGGAGGACTAATGCAGATGTTGCAAAACAACAGTGACAATCGAACTAACCATTGAAACCAACTAACCAAGAAATAATTCAGGAAGATTTCCCAGAACTGAAGTCTTCAATTCCAAAACTGGAAGCATCCACCTGAAGCTTGGTATAGCAGGTGGAGAGCTCAGGCACATGAGGCACAACATGATTATATTTCAGAACCCTAGCAGGCAGTGCTCAAAGAGGGTCCCCAAGATCTCCCACTCCCTGTATCACTGCCCTGGTCTAGAAATAGGATGGATTTCTTTCCTGTGATTAGGTCAGTGGACCTGATCTAACATGGTCTGGCATGAACATTTTAAAAGGAAGAGCTCCTTCTGACCAGTTGCAGGAAAAGAAGATAGACCCTGAAAGCAAATGAGGATCCCATGCACGGCTGTTGGCTTCAAGATGGAAGAAGCCATATGTCAAAGAATTCCTAGTGGATGACCGGCAAGGAAAATGGTCCTATAAGAGTGAGGAACCAAATTCCAAGAATGAGTTTGGAAGACATTTTTTCCCCAGAGTGTCCAGGCAAGAACTGGGCCAGGCTGACACTTTGATTTCAGCCTTGTGATGCCCTGGGCAGAGAACCTACTCATACTGTGACAGACTTATGTCCTTACAGAGATGTGAGCCAAAAAATGAGAGTTGTTTCAAGCCACAAAGTTTTGGTAATTTCTCATGCAGTGACAGAAAGTGAATGTAGCTACTCTGAGGTGAGGAAGATATTCCCAGCTCCCAAAGAGAAAGGGCATTTTCAAATGCAGGATCAAGAATAGATTCGAACTTGGCTTTTTACCTGTGATAATGAAATCTGGATGATATGAAATAGTGACTTTATAATTCTAATGTCAGAATTATTTCATCTTACAATTCAAAGTATAATAATTGAACAATGGGGCTTATGGACTCTGATCCCCATACAGTCAAAAATCTGCATCTAACTTTTGACTCCCCCAAAACTTCTAATAGTCTACTGTTGGCCAGAAGACTTATCAATAACATAATCAGCCAATTAACACATATTTTGCATGTTTTATGTATTTTATAGAATATATATGTGTATTATGTACACATATGTATTATATATAATATGTATTATATGTATATGTATTATATATGTTATGTGTATTATATATATAAGTATATATGTATTTTATATGTATGTAAGTATTATATACTTACAGTATAGTAAGCAAGAGAAAGGAAAATAAAATTGTAAGAGAAAATACATTTATAGTACTATGCGGTATTTCTCAAGAAAAAAAAAATCCACATATAGGTAGACCCGTGCAGTTCAAACCCATGTTGTTAGATGGTCAACTGCAAAAAATCAATTAATTATGAGGGTAGAACAAATTTGTCATGGAATATCTCAAACATATTTCATCCAGGGTACCTACTGCTGGGAAGCTAACAGAAAATGTGCTCCACCCAAACTAAGACATAAGCCAAAGAAAGAGTAGAATAAGATTAAAAAAAAAAAAAAAAAACCCTGAGAATTCAGTGTGAGAGAGGCAAAGGTAATCCCTGGGATGATGGTGAAAGAAGAGCTGAAATGGACAGCTGGACTGTAATTCTAGGGATCAACTAGGGGAATTGAAAACCAGAAGTCTGTGGGAGAGCTTCTTTCTAAAGAGATAAAATCACAGGCTAATTATTCAAGTATTTTGAGACATTTGTACAACCGGGGAAGAATCTGGTCAGAATTCCTAAGAACAGTATGTGAAAAATAAGCAAACAGGCAAATCAAACAAAACAATAACTTTGAGAAAAAGGAAATGGAAGGAAACAAAAGGAAATGACTGTAGTGTAGATGGCACCTTATACAGAGAAGCGGATATATGGCATCAGCTGGAGGTGTCACCTGTGCCATCAAAATCACATAAACACTGCATGTTGGGGACATGGAAATGTGGAGCTTGCATTCACGGGGCTGTGAAAGAGGGCAACCCTTATGTTCTATTATGGGAGTGAAGAGACTAATCCTAAATAATGGGGTCGTGACAATATAGGCAGGGACTACAGACTGAATGTTTATGTCCTCCCCAAATTCATATATTGAAACCTCATTCCCACTGGGATGTAGTGGAGTGGAGCCTTTGGGAGGTGATGAGGTCATGACAGTGGAGATGTCATGATGGGATTAGTGCCTTAATAAGAGAGACCCCAGAGAGCTCCCTGGCCCCTTCCCACATGATAACACAACAAAAAGACAGCTGTCAATGAATCAGGGAGCAGTCCTCCCCAGAACCAGACCATGAAGGCATCCTGGTCCTGCACTTTCAGCCTCCAGAACTGCGAGAAATAAATATTTGTTGTTTGAGTCACAGTCTGTGGTATTTGGTTATGGTGTCTTGAGTGGACAAAGAGAAGTAATACAACAAAATGGCTTCAAAGTGACCACCTCTGCAGAATGGGTGATGGTATAAGCATGGTTTGGGTAGAAGGCTCAGAGAACCATAGGACTTTGTAAATTAAACATAGTCTAAAATAAATTTGAAAAATAAATGGATAAAGAAGATGTGGTATGTATATACAATGGGATATTACTCAGCCATCAAAAAGATGACATCAATGTAACTAGAGGGTATTATACTACGCAAAATAAGTCAGAAAAAATGCCACATGCTTTCACTCATATGTGGAATTTAAGAAACAACACAGATGAACGTAGGGGAAGGGAAGGAAAAAAGATAAAAATAGAGAGGCAAGTCATAAGAGACTCTAAACTCTAGAAAACAACTGAGGGTTGTTGGAGGGGAGGTGGGTGGGGAGATGTGATAACTGGGTGACAGGCTTTAAGGAGGACAGGTGATGTAATGAGAACTGGGTGTTATTTGCAACTGATGAATCCCTAAATTCTACCTCTGAAACTAATTTTAAAAAGATGCATTCTAAAAATAAATAAATAAATAATAAGTGGAGGGACACCTCGCTGGCTCAGTTGGTTAATAATCTGCCTTCAGCTCAGATCATGATCTCAGGTCCTGTGATTGAGTCCCAGGTCAGCCTCCTTGTTATGCAGGGAGCCTGCTTCTCTCTCTGCCTTCTTTGCCTACAGCTCTCCCTTCTTGTGCTTGTGCATGCGCACTCTCTCTCTCTCTGTGACAAATAAATAAATAAAATCTTAAAAAAAAAATTAAATGGAAAGGAGGGACAGAAGGTGGGAGGGCACGAGGGAAAGCAAGCAGGGCCTGCCTAGAGGATTGCCTTACTGATTTGATGTGCTCTCCTCCTGGAAGTTTTGGGTCCCTGTAATCCAAGAGTCTTTCCATAACCACAGATTGGCAAACTCTTAACTGAGGTGAATCAAAACAGTCCTGCTTTGGTTCCTCTTCCCACGTGGACTCTAATTTCTTAGTAAAACCAGAAACACAGAATTTGAGAGATGTATTGTGTGAAGTAATTGTTTGCTTTTAAAAATATTTGAGCAGCAGTAGCGGTGAGAGGTTTCATATTATAGGAGTGACACCTCACTGACATTCTGTGGGTTTTCTTTTGATCTATTAACATGCAAAACTCTCAGTGGATTTGATCTGAAAATGATACAGTGGGGATTTTCTTGCCAGAATGTATAATTTTCTAACACGACGTCTTTGGCACATATAATGAAGCTGTCTGGGCCAACATGAAGATATTCTTGGGATAACTCAAACTTTGACTAAATAAGATTGTGGAGGAAAGGAAAAATAAGAGAAAGGGCCACATTGTTTATTAAAAACAAAACAAAACAAAACCTGGAGGGAGAAGTGGGAAGAGGTGATTTTGAGACCAGGTTGTACTGAAGATAGAGAAGAAGGGTGGCTTAATGAAAAGAACATGGTTTTTTAATTCCAACCACCATAGGCTTGAATCCTGGCTTATCTATGCTGGAAACCCTGGGCAATTGTCTGTCTTCTTATTTTTTAAATATTTATTTATTAATTTTAGAGAGAGAGTGTGTTCAGAGAAGAGGGGCAGAGGGAGATAGAGAGAGAATCTTAAGCAGACTCTGTGATGAACATTGATCCTGAAACGGGGCTCGATCTCATGACCCTGAGATCACAACCTGAGCAGAAATCAAGAGTCAGACACTTACCGACTGAGCCACGCAGGTGTCCCTGGATTCTGTTGTCTGATCAACTTCTATTTCTTCCACAAAATGAGGAAGCTAAGACATGCCTTCACACAGAGATACAAGAACCACATCCTGATGGCCTGTGGACTCACGCTTGAAGTCAGATGGGTTTCTGGGTAGATGAATCACATAAGGTAATACACTCCCTTTTGTGTTCAAGTGAGTTTAAATCAGGGGTTTTGTTACTTTAGACTGAAATAGTCTCAATTAATAAAATATCTCCATGGAGTCAATGTTTTCGAAAGAAATTTAAAGACCGTCTTGTTTCTGATATAAGTTGATACTCTATTTAGGGGGCCTATGTAGACAATGATAGAATGGGCACTTTCATGTTCATTACCAGAGGAAATCCACATGGCTTATCCAAAATGGCATTATTATGGATATATTAATAGCAGAAATTTGTCTTGTCATTCTTTTGCTGATGGATCAATGTATAAGACTGAAAGATGCTGAAGCACCTGATGGGCTCAGCCAGTAGACTGTGTGACTCTTGATCTCAGGGTTGTAAATTTGAGCTCCACACTGGGTGTGGAGATTAATTAAAAATAAAAATAAATAAAAATGAATAAAAATAAAATGAATTTAAGAATGGAAGATGCTACAGGGAAGCAACAATGGAAAGACTCTCAAGAACTGGAGAATAAAATCATATTCTTGGAAGCCAAGCTGGAATCTAATACATTGTATGTTCTTAGAAAATGTGGATTGAACAAACAAAGGAATATCCTACAAATATCCTACAAATGCCCCTATTTCCAAAGCTACCTCTTTGGAATCAATACATAGAGACAAAAAATAAATAAATAAGACAGTGCTTAACCCACAACCACCAAGAGAATCTCACAATGTAGTTACTTGGCAACTCCCATGGTAACCATATCAATGGTCTAGTTGTGGGACCGTCCTAGCAAAACTGTGCCATAACAAACACCGTGTTGAGAAGACCAAAGCATGGTTATCCATGACAGATCAAAGCCACCTATTTTCTCAAAGCCCATTCTCACCCCCCATCACATCATACATCCTATTTCATAGAATTCTGAGACAAGCAAAGGAGCCCCTTGAGGAGCTCTCCACAGGGTCTGGAAGTCAAGTTCTCTCAAGTAGAGCATCATCTATCTGCTGTTGCAAAGCTCTAGCCCCACAGTGAGTCAGAGCAACGGCCCCTGGCAAATTATACCAGCTTACCCTGATTTAGAGGACTTAGTGAATTTTTACAAATGGAAATAATAAACCCAGAGGAAATATTATGAAAATGAATATGTAAACATTGAAATTGAATGTAATAATGAACAAGTCATAGCTTAGACTAATGAAGAATAAATTATGCTGGATTGCAGAACCAGCTTTGTTCCTCAGTATGACTGCAAAAATATATAAATAAATAAAATAAATAAGTGTCAGTGGGAGGAAAGGCCCTTGTGACTCTGGACTTTATGATATAATTTGATGAACCACTGCAAAATCAGTCTCTGAACTTGACCATGAGAGCAAGTCAACCACTTGAGCCAGAAAATAATGAAAATATTATAACGTCTTTGCAGGAGGTATGCATTTCTTGCTCTAAATCAGATCTTTCTTTTTCCCCCTCCTCTACTCTTTTCTGCTGAGGACAGATAAAGCCTTGTTAATTCTTTGGGAAACATTTGGCCCAGATTTTCTGATCTAAATACCATCATCCTTCCTTTCTCCCAACAAAGATATTGCTGAATAGCAATTTTGGCTTTTGGAATCGGGTCTTTAATTCCTCATTAGCACAATGTCTTTTTGTTCCTATTATTTCTCCTAAAGTTGCAGGTTCAATTCATCAACACCACCTTTTGGGCCACTTCCTGTCATTATCAGCAACACATTGTCTTTTGCATCTTTGCTGACCAGATCACTAACTTTTTCTAAAATTTCTTTTCAGTGTTCCAGAATTTATTGTTTATGTACCACACCCTGTTCTCCATGCAATACATGCCCTCCATAAAACTCACCCCCCAAATTTTAACTTGCGTAAGGAAGTTAATGTTGGGCTTACCCAACCCACCAGACTTTTAACCTTATTCTGAAAAATTTGCCTTGTTTATACATCTCCCCATTAGTATATCTGAGATAGATGCATTCATGGTCTCTACTTCTACCCATCCAACCATTCAAAGAGAGCATCCAAGTTTTCAGAGAAAGTATGTATCTATGAAGATAAACCACTTAAGTCATGTTCCCCAGCCAGAGTGACCTACGAACTGATCTCTGTCATTTTTGGATTATTCACGCCCTCAGTACTGAGGTGACCCAGATTTGACCCTGTGATCTTTCTATTTCCACTTTCCAAGATGGCTTCCAGTGATTCCTGCCTCCCAATTTTCACACTCTTAAATAGAGCTACAACTAAAGAAATAGTGCAAAAAATGGCATTGTGTAACTTTCAAAGCTAGGTCATAAAAGTCTAAGTGGTTTTCTCCTCATCTTCTCTTGGATCACCCAGTCTGGGAGATGCCAGCTTCCATGTTGTGAGTTCACTCAAGCAGCCCTATGGAACCATCATATGGCAAGAACCTGGAGCCTCTGCCAACAACCAGTAATAACTTGTCAAGCATCTGAGTGAGCCATCTTGGAAGTGGACCCTCTAGTCCCAGGCAAATAATCAAATGACAGCAATCTCAGCCAAAATCTTGACAATGATTTCATGAGAGATCCTGAGGCAGAAACACCCAGCCAAGCTCTTCTTGGATTTCTGACCCACAAAAGCTGTATGAGACAATAAATGTTTATTGTTGTTTCAAGCCACTAGGTTTTGGGATAATTTCATAGTAACAGATCACTAATGCTTAGGGACATTTTAGGTTCTGCTTATCTGGCTTCAACATTAACTTCCTTATTCAAACTGAGATGGAAAAACAAACAATTTAAGGATTTTGTATATTTGTCAATATTTATTAAATAACTAATAAGGGTCAGATATTATCATTTAAGTGGTATTATGTATGTGCTACTACTTATTAACTGAATTATGGGGATAAAATTACATGTGTGACACAACGAGGAATGAGGAATTAAATGAGATACAAGGAATTAAATGAGATATTTAATTAATGAGGAATTAAATGAGATACGCACATAAAAAGTTCATCAATGCCTGGCACATAGTTAACACTGAATACATGTTAGTAATAATAATAATTAATTAAAACAATTTTATTAGTAATATTGTGGTGCTGAAGCTAAGCAAGATCCTAGTAGGTAGGTAGCATATCATGACCCAATCCCAGCTCTATTTAGTTCCACTGTCCACGTTCTTAATAATCAGTTGGCTATAATTATATCGTGTTCTATCGAGCCAAGCACCACCTTAGTCTTCTGGGATTGAAAGGAAATAACAAATACTGTCCCTCCTCGAGGTCTTAGAACAAAGTAAAGCAACTTGTATTTTAGAAGTGCAACCAAATCTGAAAAGCACCAGGATAGAAATCCACACAGCGTGAAGGGAGGACACACAGAAGGAAGGGATCCATCAGCTGCTTTCACTTAGTTTTTACCTCTAGCCATTTCTGGCCCAGGCTCTTCGGGATTAATCTCCCCCACCCCCTTTCCCACGGATTGCCATCCAACCGCACCAAACGGCTTCATGTCTCATGTGCTCTTGACATCTCACAAATGAAAATGCTTGCTGCCATCATTCAGACACCAGCATGCTGCACTGGGGACCATGGCTTTCGAAGGGCAATGCTTCTGGGTCTGTGATCACAAGCTTTTGGCAGTCACATACTGCACTGCCATGGGTGGACTGAGGCTCCTGGGGCTTGCTGCAGTGTGGCCTCCTGTCTTAGGCTCAGCACTGGATGAGAGAGGGGATGAATAGTCCAGTAGTAGGGAAATGGTGCATAGACAGCTTTTTCCCATTAAAAATCAGCCGAGCCATGTGGATAAAGTTCAACCCTTAAGAAGAGCTCTTTGCAAGGTATCTCAACTCACCCCTAACCCACTCCCACCAATTTCCTCCAGAACCTTACTATTGATTAATCAAATTTACTTTTCTTGCCCTAAGGAAAAAAGAGGAACATCTTCTTATTCTTCAAAGGGCATAAAGCCCAGAAAGGAAGACATTTTGATTTAGCAGTAGGTCTTTATTTTCAATACCTGTAGCAACCTATAGACACAGTGCGCTGAGCCGGAATGTTTCTGTCCCACAGGGACAGACCCTCACCTGCTAAGCCTTTGGTGGCCAGGGATCGTTGCAAATGGGAACATCCCTAAAACATAATTTTCCATTGCAAACTGCCTCCTCCCAGCTGAAGGTCAGTTGGCCACTGAACTCAAAACTATAAAACGGATGTGAAAGCGGGATGGGCTGAGGTGTGGGCTTTGAGTGAGCCCTCCACCACCATCCAGACTTTAATTACAGACTTGTCAGTGTGCCCCAGGCTATGCGATCCTCAGAGGAGGAGAGCAGCATTCAGAGCCCAGAGGACAGACAGAGGGATAGTGGTTAAAATGGGGGGAAAATCATCTCTTGCCTTGTAAGCTCAACCCATTTGATCTGTGGGACATTGACAGACTATAAATATGGAACTGCATGATGCCATTTTTATAGGCATTTTATGAGTGTAATAACCAGGAGAAGGATCGCCCAGGACTAAAATTCAGTTGTGGTTTATGGAAATGGTCACTTTGGTTGGTTCTCTCTCTCTCTATCCTCCTTTTGCATTCTTTACAGATAAATGATTTATCTGTTTCTAGTTACATGTAACTGTATAAATATACAGCTTTCTATCTTTCTGAGGAGGGCCGAAATGAACTTGAAACCTTGTTTTTTGGGCTGTTTTTATACTAATTAATGTTTTTATTGCAGCCCATTTATAGTTAATGATGCGTCCAATACCACTGCAATTTGGAAGATGTAAATGATGTTATATTTTTTTATGGGTTCAGCTTTTTTTTTTTTAACCTTTTATATATCATGGGGGAGAAAAGGAAATTATCAGCCTCGGTTCATTTTCTAGGTTAGAATAAAACACTTTGCAACTTTCTTTCTTAATTGAATGTGGGGTTCCTCCACTGTCCTATTTAATTCCTTAACGCCCATTCAGACAGCCAGAGAGGCATCTGAGCAAGTCATTACCACATGTGAATGTATTAACTCGGAAATTGATTAATCCATCATGTGAATGTTTTCAACCACTGGAAGGCAGACAACAAAAGTCTAATGAAAACCCATTGTACGTGGGAGGGACAACACCATTGACAACCACTTTCAATCAATCTAAAGGTCTCAGTTAACCTTTCTTGGACTTGGCTTTGTTGTGCTATGTAGCTTAACAAGATTGAAGATGTGACCAAATCTCGTCAAGTAAGGCAGTACCCGTACTACCCGTGTGTCAGAGCAAAGTTGGTCTCTGATGCTAGATGGTGGGGTAAGGGAGGAAGAGTTTGATGCAGTGTCCAAAACACCGTGTTCCTCAGTGGACCTAAAGCCAAATACCTCCCCTTCTCTCTGGTCTCCGACCCTCCCAGCCTCTCTTCCTCTCTCCTTCCTCAGTGACCCAGCTGATTAACACGATCATAAATTATATTTTGTGTGGTATATGAGAAAGACCAGGAGCACCGACTAGTGTTTTACAACCAACCTTAAGAGAGGATTTGCTATTCCAAATTGCTATCTCCAATTTACTGTTGAGGAAACAGGTTGAGGGAGTTTAAGGGCCTTGGTCAAGGTCAGAAACTAGTAAAGGCTGAGTCTGAGACTCGAACCCAATTTTATAATGTATGCTAATCCTCTTATTATACATTATCATCTTCATTTCATATATATAAAAAAAGGACATAGGGGAAGGAAAAAAAAAAAAAAAACCTTGGATCACTCCAAGGATCACTCGCCAAGGATCACTCAACTATTAAGCACAAAACTGGTTTTTGAATGCCAGCTCTGTGAGGATGGAAAATTAGATTCTATTCTAGTAGTAAGGACAGAAGAAGTTAAATTTCTGTAAACACAGATCATTCTCTAATCCTTGAGTGAACACATAGACAAACAATTGTTACAAAAGTATTAACTGTGGTCAAAATCTCATTTCTTAATTATACCAGATGGTAACTAATAAAATAAAGGCTATGAAAAAGATCTGAAAAAAAAAAAAATCTGAAGGAAAAAAACCACCAAAAGATTCTTCTAAAATACTGAAACTTGTGCTACCGAATTGGAAAGAACCTTACCCCTTACCCTCTTCCCTCCTCTTCTTTCTTTGTGATCTTTTTTAAAAAAACTGAAAAACACCCTGCCAGCATTCACAATTAATCTGAACTAGAACACATAAGTTTACGCAATAATGGGAGAAAATACATAAACAAACATAAATTATGGGTCAGGTAAAACCAATCCTGCATAACAATAAAGTAGCTCATTATAGCAGCATGGAGCTGGGGTGTGAACAAATTGGCAGAACAAGAGGGCAGACGGATGGAAAGTCCAGAATTAAACCAAAACATGTATAAGAACTTGACACTTGATAAAAACAAAGTTATAAAAAATCAAGAGATTAGAGGTGTTCCTTCAACAGCTGATGGAAGGAAAATGGTAAGGATTTGGAGTAGACTATTTCAAAACTTATACTCAAATAAATTTCAGTTGGTTTTTCTAATAATACAATGACTAGAAAAAATATATATAAAATTTCAACATACAGAAGGCAGATGCATGGCATAATATTTACACTCCATGAAAAAAATTGATAAATTTGACAACACAAAAACAAGACGGCACAGGAAAAAAATATAAACAATGCAAAAGGAAAAGGAGAAACAGGAAAAAAAAAGCTATAAAAGTCAGCTCAGAAGTAAAAGGTTGGGTCTCTTTCTAGAGAACACTCTAAGTCAATAAGAAAAGAATTCCCTCCAATGGAAGACAGAGGCAAAGGTTGTGAAATTACTGATACTCGAACAATAAACATGTAAATAGGTCTTAAAGTATTAAAAATATATCAATAATGCACATATAAAAAGAAAAAGACTATTAAAAGTACAGTGTTACATTTTTCAACTATCAGGAAACAATTCAATACTTTGGTAGGACACTGTGTTGGAGAGGGAAGAGAGTACTAAGCGTGTGGATATAGCACTGGAGAAAGGTAAATTGATAGAACCTTATAGAAAGGCAGGTTGGTCCTTCTCCACTTTTTTAAAAAAATTTTATTTATTTTTAAAATTGCTTTTCAGTGTTCCAGAATTCCTTGTTTATGCACCACACTCAGTGCTCCATACAGTATATGCCCTCCACTTTTCTTTCTACCCAACCCTTAGATTTCTCTGCCCTTCTGTATGCTTCCCCAACCCAAGAGCTTCCCCAACCCAAGAGCTTTATCTCCGTGAACTTCATCACTTAGATTTCTTTTCCAGTTGGCTTCTGGATGGATTCAGTGAATGAAAGCTGCCAGAAAGGTGCGAGTCTGTCACTCCTCTCCTTAAAGGATGTGCCTGAGGGGCAGTCACTGGATGCTGACAAGCACTGGCAAGGCTGAACTTCGATCTGGAGAAGCCAGCTGGGAGAGGGTTGATTCAGAGGCTCTGGGAGACAGTGCCCAACTGCTCCTGCCTGGAGCCATTCAGCTGTTACCCCAAACCTGAGAAGCCCATCTGGCCAAACCAAGGCCCCTCAGCAAAGAGACCTTCTCAGTGTCCTTTATACACAGCTCACCGGCCAGCTCTCGCTCTTCCAAAGTGCCTTTTAATTCAGTGGCTTTCCAAGATGTCTGCCAAACTGCAAGTATTTTCACAGACAGATTTTTCTGTTTCATTGTGTTCTGGAAGTTCGAATACCCCAGCAATGCTTTCCTACTGTGGCATTACTGAACACCCGTCTAGGCTGTCACACACATGCCTGTGTTCCTCTCTCTCTGAAGGGACTATGGCAGCATCCTAGGAAGTCACCACAACTCTGCCTGGGGACGCTTCGCTGAGGAGGTGACCAACAAAACCGGGTTCTAAAAGATGTCGGAATTTACCGGAAGCACAAGGAGGAGAAATGGCTTTCGAAGAAGAAAAGCCTGTGTGTCTGTGCTGTGTGAGCGCAGGTCGGGGGAGGCAGAGGGCATTCGGGGATGTTGGTGACTCACAGGCAGCAGGTAACACAAGGGGATGCGGGACAGAGACAAAAGCTGAGTGAGATGAAAGGCCACGTTTCTCCTGGAAAAGGGCCTGCTGTACCCATGCGAAAGGGATGAGCATCTCTCCAAGGATCTTTAACAGGATGTGATCACCGTGAGGCACTCCGTAGAAAGAGCTCCTTGTCCACAGTTTCAGAAGCGGTGTGCTCTATCGCTCCCAGAGATCCACAAAGCACAGCAGCGGGTTAAAGCCCCTGAGCGGTCCTGCAACACGAACACCTCCTCTGCGTCCTTTAGTCCAGAATTTCCATCTTTGTTTGCAGAAATCAAGCCACAAAGTCAGAAATTCGCAGAGCACACTGGTGAGGGCAAAGCCTCTTCAACAACATGATGCCAGAGGCAAAGCCTCAAAGAAAATATTCAGGATCTGCAGGAGCTAAGATGAATAATGTTCTCGAAACAGTAACAAGAGAAGCTAGGGCTCTGACATAAGAAAATCAACCTCTCAGTGTCTAATGTGTGGACCCAGAAGCATCCAAAGGAGGGCCTGTGGGATCTGGGAAAAAGAAAAAAATAGACTATAATAGAATATATCCTTTGTTTCCTCGGTGAGAGCGGCTTGATATTTGTTATACATCATTATAGTTTGCTATACGAAAATTGAGCTTAAGATAACTGCATAGTAACTGCGTATTGATTTCCCTTTGAGAGGTTTCTTGCATTTGCTGCTTATTTTTCCCCCACAGTGGGCCAGGCAAGGTGGGGAGAAGGGGTCAGCCAGATAGGATCAGGTGAGGGCCCACAGGACAGGAGAGGGGTCCTTTTGCTTTCGTTTTATTTCTATTCCGTCCTTCTCCAGCAAGTCCCTCCAACATAGGCCATCTGTCCCTTCTTCCCCAGAGTTAAAAAGCAACCTACGTCAGACTGAAATGGACAAAAAGATAAATCACCACCCCTCTGCTGAACACGGAAAACTAAAAGGAAGAAAGAAATTGCATTTGCCTTTGCACTCAATATATCAAAGTAATTTATGTCATAACCACTCTGCCTGCTTTCATACATACTCGGTTTTAACTAAAATCAATCTCTGCAAACCTGTAATAGCTTTCTTTGTAAGGATCTTTAAAAAGGGGGTGGGGGGTGATGGAATCTGGTTCCATTAGAGGCAAGGCTGGTTTACTGCCTCACGAAATCACTCATTCTAATGAGGCACAAGGTTAAGAGAGAGCCCTCGAACATATCAAACAGTTCATGACCGGCAAGAAGCTAAGAGTTAGGTGGTGTGAGTTCATGTCCAAACCAGGCAGGGAAAGGTTAATTGTGCAGATTTTTAGACCAGAGCAAAGGAGTCACTCTAGAGTCCGATGCGGTTGGAGCCAGCTCTAGGGCCGTGGCACCCACTGCTGAGACCAGGAGGGATCCCTATATGTCCCTGGGAGCCTCCTGAGGACCAACAGGTATCAGGAGGGACCATCTCTGGAGGTTTGCTAACTGGGGAGAGCAGGCTCGTGAGCTTTCACTGTAATGACAAATGCTTTTGTGATGGCTGGACAGTGCCTGCCACGGCTCTGCTCCCACGATGACCCTGCAATGACTGCGCTGTCATTCCCCCCAATTACACAGCAGGAAGCTGAGACGTAAAGGAGTTAAGCAGTTACCCAAAGCTGGCATCGGGCAGCTAGTAAACAGCAGATCTGGAGCTCAGACCCACACTGCCTAGTTCTAGGTTACTAGTCCTTAACCAGACTGCTCTCCTATCTAGTAGCTGTTGTATAAAGGACTCCATTTTTAAAGACATTCATGTATGTATGTACGTATGTATTCATGTATTTAAAATTATTTTATTATAATTCCAGTATATTTAACATACAGTGTCATATTAGTTTCAGGGATAGAATACAATGATTCAACACCTCCCTGCATGACTCAGTGCTCATCACAATAAACGTACTTTTTAAAAAATTTTTATTTATTTTTTAAACTTCTTTTCAGTGTTCTAGAATTCGTTGTTTATGCACCACACCCAGTGCTCATGCAATACGTGGCCTCCTTAGCCCCCAGCACCAGGCTCACCCAACCGCCCACCGCCTCTTATTTTTAACAACCACCCCCCTACCTCCCCTCTGATGACCATCAGTGTGTTCTCTAGAGTTGAGAGTCTGTTTCTTGCTTTGTCTTTCTTCCCCTTTGTTTTGTTTCTTAAATTCCACATAGGAGTGAGATCATATGGCATTTGTCTTCCCGTGACGATTTTTTTCACTTAGCATGAGACCCTCTAGATCCATCCATGTGGTTGCAAATGGCAAGATTTCATTCTCTTTTATGGTTGAGTAATATTCCTGTGTGTGTGTGTGTGTGTGTGTGTGTGTGTCCTGGCTTCAAATCCATCTCCACCATTACTGGCTGTCCAAGATGAGCTCATGCCCTCAGCCTCACTATGCCTGGAAAAGAGTGACAAAGTGGGCTCAAATAGGGAACAAATGTAAAGCTCTCAGGACAAGTCCTAGCACAGAGAAAGTAATCCATAAATACTGGATATTTTTGTCACTGAATTTAAAGCTGAAACAAATCTTAAAGACTAAGTAATCCAACCTACCAACTTCACAGAGAAAGATGCTGAGGTCCAGAAAAGCAATGTGTGCACATAAATTCCAAATAGACTTTCAATATCGTACAAGCGGATACAGAAGAAACGTCTTTGTGATATTGGAATAGGAAATGATTTCTTAAATAAGAGACAAATAAAACACTCATAAAGAAGAAATTGATTAATTTTTACAACAAAATTTGATTCAAGGGTTGGTTTGAGCTGTATGATACTAGCCTGACCTCCAGAAAGGCAACAGGGTTGGAGGCTGGGTTTAACCTCATGGCCGGTGTTCAATCAGTCATGACTGCATGATAAATTTCCATCTAAGAATTGGACACTGAAGCATGGGTGACTTTCCCTGGTTAGCATAACTTTGGGCCTACTGTTACACGCTGACACGCAAGGAGGGTGTACATTCCCCTCCTGCCTCCAAGGGGAGGGGACACAGAAGCTTCTTTCTGGAGATCCCCCCAGACCTCGCTCTGTTTCTTCTTTCAGCTGGCCCTGATTCGACTCCTTTTTTCAATAATAAAACTATAATCATACCTATAGCACTTTCCTGAATTCTGTAAGTTATTCTAGTAAATTTTTTAACCCAAAAGGGTAAAGGCAACATCTAAATTCAGAGCCAGTTGGTCAGAAATGTGAAGGACCTGGGAAACCCGAGCTAGCATCTAGCATCTGAAGTAAGGACAGTCTTGTGCAGGACCATGTCCCTCACCTGTGAAGTTTGGTCTAACTCTGGGTATTGGTGTCAGAATCGCATTTCTATAGCAATCAGGGAAATGGAGATGAAAACAGAATGAGATACGAACTGATACTCAGTAGTTTGGCCGTATCAGCAATCCACAAAGACGAAGGTGAACAGGAGCCCTGACGCTGGGTGGCGGAAGTGAGTTCTGGCCTAATGACTTCGGGTGGGGTCTTAGCGGAGTTCCCACCAGAATCAAACCTTGAGACGAGGCAGGAGGAAGGAAGGGGCAGTCACTCAGCCAATGAGTGCCAGACATGAATTCTACCCAGATCGCTGAGATTGAAAATCCAGTGCCCTTTTGCCACATTCAAGGGCCTCCCAAGGTGGATGAAATTGACATTATAATAAAACCTTCAATTTATAATGATTTTATGTTGCAAAACCTTCCTCTCCATTATCTCGTTCAATTATCATAAAAGGCAGGGAAGATTAAATATGATAATACGAATAGGCTCATGTCATTGAGGGTGAATTTGAAGACTGAGTTGGTGGTTTTCAAGGATCCAAACTGAACAGAGAGCAGAGGAAGGTAAAGCCCCTCCAGAACACACTTTGTAGGCCAGTGAGATTAAAGTCATGGACATACTGAGAACCTCCATCTACTCACCTGTGGAATGGGAACCGGTTTGCCTGCACCTGGTTCAGCGTGCTGTTGACGTGACCGTTACCCAACTGTCGACTTCCTCACTCATCTCAGCAGCTCGTTTTAGCTGCCACGTGAGTATCCATCCCGCCATTTCCAACTTCCACAAGAACCCAGACCGTGCCTGTGAAGCCCACGGGAACTCGGGCCCATCAGGGAAAATGGGCGATCACGTGAAAAACAGGGAAGCAGACTCTGCTTTAAGTGTTGGCGCGGTTTCAAAGAGCGCTAGTGGAATAAGAAAGAATTCATCAGAAAGGGGGAAAAGGAGAAGGCGTCAGAAGGTAGAGAGGGTAGGAGTGACAGCATTACGACCTAAACTAATGTTAACAAGTCCATTCCCCTTGATTTTTTTTTTAATTAAATAGTTTGGAATATTCAGTTTCTCTGTTACAACCAAGGCCTAAGGTTAGTTTTAAGTTCATCATTTACATTTCTACGGTTTACAAAAATATATACAATTTTGTATTATATACATTTATTTTTTTAATAGGGCACCGCCCCGCGGTATAGACGTTATCCTGTAACCTCTTTCTCTTTCCCAGTGGGCACTGGATTTTGAGTGTCTCTCTGTTAATGCTCAAAGATATACTGCATTCCATTCCAGCCCCACACGACGGTCCACCGCCGCACACACAGGAATTTACTGAGCCCTTCTCCTGTTAATGGGCATTTACAAGCAGGAATTAACAACCAAATGAAATCCTCATAAATATACGTTTTTCACACTTATCCAAGTATTGACGCCAGACACATTCCCCGGCTCAAGCCCCACCAGCCGGTGCCGCTGCTCGAACACACCGCACATTTCTGTCTCAGGACCTTTCCAGTTACTCTTCTCTCTGCTCAGACGGTTCTTCTCCCAGAAAATTACATGACTGAGCCCCACAAAGACCTCAGAGAGGTCTTCCCTGGATTCTCCATCTACATCTGGTACGTATGCCTCCCTCTCTCTCTTCCCACTGGTTTGAACTCGAGCGCCCATCACCATCCAGCATTATATCACATATTTTCTGGTTTCCCGAGTGTCTCTAGAGGAGGAGGCTAACTGGAGGCAAGGACTTTGCTTTACTCACATCTGTGTCTCCAGCGACTCATACGATCGTGGCATACAGCCCCCCAAAATAAACTTCAGTTAAAGGAAAGCATGAATCCGTGAGCTGGACAAATTGCTGGGTCCGAAAAAATGGCATTTCACGTTAACAGACACTGCCAAGCGGCTCCTCTAGACGGGTCCCAGTCTCCCCAGGGTTGCCCATTGTGCTCACCTAGGCCGGAACTGGGTTATAACAACAGGCTTGAGTTCTGCTCAGGCTGGATTATTAATGCATTAGTGAAGCACAGCATTTTTCCCTAGTTTTTTGCGAATTTGCATCTCCTGTGGGGTGCACGACTTCTGTGCTCCCTGCTCTCATTTTCCTATTTATGTGTGGGAGATCTTTCCATCACATGATTATTAACTTTTAATATGACAAAGATCTTTCCTAAGCAACTTCTCGGGCTTCCTTATGCCATATGGAATTTGTATTCATTTATTTATTTTTATTTTTTTTATTCCTTTTCAGTGTTCCAGAATTCGTTGTTTATGCACCACACCCAGTGCTCCATGCAATACGTGCACCCACCACCAGGCTCACCCAACCTCCCACCCGCCCTCCCCTCCAAACCCCTCAGACTGTTTCTCAGAGTCCACAGTCTCTCATGGTTCATCTCCTCCTCCGATTTCCCCCAACTCCCTTCTCCTCTCCATCTCCCCCATCCCCTCCGTGTTATTCCTTATACTCCACAAATAAGCAAAACCATATGATAATTGACTCTCTCTGCTTTACTTATTTTTTAATGAGGCCAAATCTGCGAGTCTTTCCTTCTAAGACCATTTTTAATTTGGGATGAATCACGGGGCAGGCCATTGGGCAGGATGGGAAAGTCTGACCAGAGAGTTCATTCAAGAGCCACAAGAACAGTAAGATTCTGAACCGATTCTAAGGGCAAGAAGAGGTGTTCCCTATGACTGCCTTGATTCTCCCCTTAATGAATGAGCACCTTGGGGACGGCTATTTTACCTTGTCTCTGTTCGAATTTCTTCCTCTGTTAAGTGAAACTCAAATACCTTGCCCCACTCACCTTTCAGAGGCTCTGCAGAGTTTGAATGAGATGGTGAGTCTGAAAACACAGTCTGGTGTAGCGTCAGGAGGAGGAAAGAACAGAGGAATGGACATCTGAGGACAGGGAGAACATTCAGCCTCAAAATTGCTTTGCATGTCAATGAGAGGAAGAAAGAGACTCTTCTAACGAAAATTAGTTTAGTGTTTACCTCCAAATAATCACTCAAGATAACCAACAAGCCTGCTCTAATCCTCTCGGATGCTAGAAAAGAACACAGGATTTAGAGTCGGACGACCTCGCTTCTAATCCTGCTCTATCCCTTACATTAATTCCACTGTCTTGGGTTAATGTCTTCATCTCTCTGAACTGCTGTTCTATTATTTAAAAGAGAATTTTAAAAGTTCTGTCTCACAGAGCTTCAATAAAGATAAAATGAGATTTTTGTGCAAGCCTTCTATAAGCTATATAAGAACGGAAGTTCACTTGTTATTATAATAATTATTAAAGTTGTAATTTCATTTTTTAATTTTTTTAAATTAATTAATTTATTTTCAGCATAACAGTATTCATTATTTTTTTCACCACACCCAGTGCTCCATGCAATCCGTGCCCTCTATAATACCCACCACCTGGTACCCCAACCTCCCCCGCCCCCTGGCCACTTCAAAATCCTCATATTGTTTTTCAGAGTCCATAGTCTCTCATGATTCACCTCCCCTTCCAATTTACCCCAACTCCCTTCTAAATGATTGCCACCCAAATAGTTGTTGGTATCCTCTATAAGGTAGTGAACCTGTGTGTGGTGTCTGTTGTTTATCATTTCTGGGATTACATCTCAAATGGTATTTCTTCTTCGTGAGTTCTTCCTTGTGTGTGTGTTTTTTTTTTTTTTTTAATTTCTTTTCAGCATACAGAATTCATTGTTTATGCACCACACCCAGTGCTCCATGCAATCTGTGCCCTCCTTAATACCCACCACCTGGTACCCCAACCTCCCACCCCCCACCCCTTCAAACCCCTCAGATTGTTTTTCAGAGTCCATAGTCTCTCATGGTTCACCTCCCCTTCCAATTTCCCTGAACTCCCTTCTCCTCTCCATCTCCCCATGTCCTCCATGCTATTTGTTATGCTCCACAAATAAGTGAAACCATGTGATAATTGACTCTCTCTGCTTGACTTATTTCACTCAGCATAATCTCCTCCAGTCCCGTCCATGTTGCTACAAAAGTTGGGTATCCATCCTTTCTGATTGTTTTGACACTTCTGTGTTCTTGTGTTTGGAGATATTAACTATGGTACATCACGGTGATTAGCCCCTACCCATTCTCATCACCTACAACCAGTAATATAAACTCAGGAATCTGTGTGGGCCTTCCCCCTTATCTCAGGGCCACGAATAAACATTTCTGTAAGAATGGTAGAGAAAAAAGTACATGCAACATTCTTTAAGGTAATCTCAGTGCGCTTAAGTTAACCTCAGGATGCAGTGCGGCAGTCGTTTCCCACATTTAAGGACCCATTTATTTCATGTAATTAAAATGCTAAATTATAAGAACTGAATTAAGTGTCTGAAAAGAAATTGATAAGTAGGGGATTCATTAATATTTTCCAAGTAAGGTTCTGAATCATAATGGGCTTTAAAAATGTCATGTGTCTTTTGTGAACTTATTTTTCAAAAAAAGTGTGAATCCAAAAACTGATTAACTTTTTTCACCTTATTTTTAGAATTACTACTCATTCTCGGAGAAAATTCCTTTCAGAACTCATATTTGACAGGGACAGGATTTATAAACCCACGGGCACGCGGTTTTCCTCCCTGCCTGCACCACGCCGAGCAAATGCTGTCTTTGGTCCTTGGCTTCTCTTCCTCCGACTTCTGCGGGGATCCCCGTCACCACCTTCCTGGTCCCCGGATCTCCTGTGATAAAGACACAGAGACTGAGCAGATATAGAGAAGCCCAAAGAAGGAAGCGACAGGTGGGCAGGCATGAAAGTAGAGAAGGCAAATCTTTGCCCAGGAAGAGCAGGAGTGGACGGAGAAAGAGGCGAGGCGTGACGGGGGCCAGAGCGGACAGCGGCGCTGAAGCTGGAGCCGGTGACAGGGCAGGGCGGACCTGTGAGCCGCTGGAGAGTCAAGTGCAGAGAGCGGAAAACAGCCTTCCGAGAAGTTTCATCATGAGTGTAATAGAACTGCCCTTCCGTGGTCACTGAGATCGGGAAGGAGTATCAGAACTGTTTCTTGAAGATGCTGGCTCTTCAAGCAGCTGCTTCTGATGGGAAACAGGTACTGAACCACACGGTGTCTCCAAATTCATCAGGGCTGCGTTCTGCAAAGATGCCCCACAGCTGACTTCTCTGAGAGTATCAGCGGCTGATCACTCCTTCTTCCTGCAGCGCTCTTTTCCCTCTGGGCTTCCGGAACACTACGTCTTCTTGCTTGTTGTTCAGGCGAGGCTTTCCTTCACCTCTAACTGTTGGAGGGCCCCGGGGTTCAATGCTTGTGTCCGCTCCCCGTCTTCACCATCTGTGGGTGATCTCGTTGCTTCTCACGGTGTTCAAGCCTGGTGGCTTGGCTTGGGTTCGTCTTGCACCAGCTTTGGCCTCATGACCTCCCCCCAGAAGAAGGGAAACACCACAGCTCTGAGGTGATGTGAAACATGTTCTGCACATCCCAGACTCTCTCCTGCTCAGTCTCCCCGGCCAGATCCCAAATCACATGATCCAACATGCATATGTTCCTATTGGCATTCCTCCCCATCAGAGCCAAGGGGTCTCCTCATACCCCACACCCTGCCTATACTTTTAAGTTTCCATTTTACGAATTTTCTTTTTGACTAGGTACCATTTGCAGATGGCCCCAAATTTGAAAAGGTGCAAAGGGGCTCACAGTGAGAATTCTTATCCGGTCCCAGGCATCTTTGTTTTCCTCTTCAGAAACATGAACTTCGAATCTCAGCCTACCTCCAAGTGGAAAATAACTGACTAAATATATTTTGAGAATAAATAAACAGAGAAATAAATAAATAAATATGTCAAGGTGTTTACATAAATCTTTTAAAAATATCTTTCCTTCTCTTCCCCCCACAAGGAGATCCTACAGGAATTCATTGCCAAAATTAGACCCTGTCAGGACGCTGTGACCCACGAGATGTTGCCTGTAATATCCAGGCTCCTTGGAACACAGTTTGGGAACCACCCCCATGGAAAAGGGAGCACGTGAATGGGACAGCGTTGGGAGACGTGTTTCAGGGAAGACTCAGAGAAAGGGTAGGGCCTGGATTAAGTGAGAATAAAAGGAAGAAAAGGCACATTTTTTTTTTTCAAATGTGTCAAGAGACTCAGCACTTAACGACGTTTAAAGGCAGAAGGGAAGGAAGGAGACACGTAAACAGTGTGTGTCGCTGACGGGAGGAGGAGGAGGTGGAGAAGGAAGTGGGAGCCACAGACTGTCTCAGGGCCTTCGTCATCAGATAGCAGCAGCGTGCCTACCATTCACGAAACAAATACACTCCTAAATAGTTTACTAACCTTCTTTCAGAGCAGGCCACTGTTCTGTGCATTTATTTAGAGGGGGCAGCGGAGTCCAGAGAAGCATGGCAAGGGAAGACGGGTGCCCAAGTTCACAGTCAACAGCTGGCAAGTCAGCAGAGGGCTTGAAGCAAGACAGGAATGCGATACACAAAAGTCCCATAGGGACAGGCTCGTCTCGCTCTCTGAGCTGCCTTCTCATATTGTTTACCTTCTATTTTCTTCCCTTTGTTCTTGCTTTCCTCCAGAAAGGACTGTGCGAGGTGGCTTTGATGGAGACACAGGAAAGAAGGAAACGATTTACTTGGATCTGCCTGCGAAGATAATCCAGGTTTGCTGACCTACTCTTGGCTCTTGGGACATCCAGAGAAATGCACACACTCTGGGGAAGTTGAAGAATGAAGAAGAGTGAAGTCGAATGTTGAATGAATGAAGTTGAAGAATGAAGAAGAGTGACTCAAATATCCGCGGGTGCCCACCATGTCAGTCGCACATGTGCAAGGGGTAATTCCCATGCTAGCCTCCTCCTCATTCTCCTCTTCACACATTGTGTGAGATGACTGGGGAGGGAGGTACTGAGGACTTAACTTTGTTCTAGAACAGAACGCCTCAGAGCCTCACCTGCAGGTGATAAACCTCATTGCTTGGTTGTCCACAAGGATGTCTACCTGTTGCACGGACCAAGCCCCCCACGCTTCTCCAGGGTGATGACACAGGATCCCACTGTGGTCTTAGCAGCATCTTTAACACATGACTTTGGGCAGGCTCTTGGAGAGGCAGGAGCATACACATGGAACTTCCTCCCTGAGACGTCCCTGTCCAGATCTGTAATTGGGTATTAAAAGGAGGGGGTGAATAGTATCATTCCAGGCTCAAAAATGGGAGATGTTATTTTCTGCTGGATGGCTTAGAGAAGGAAGTTTCCCCAGAGAAGTTGGCATATGTGCTGGAGTAAATTAGTAAGTACATAAAGAAGCGAATGAACGAACCAACACTTATATACCTGTTATGAGGGGAAAGGCACTCCAGGCATTGAGTATATTGGAAGCGTGGAGCAGGTGTTATCGAAAAAGGCAAAGAAAGTCTAGGAGTACCTTATTGACCCCTATTCCTGCTTAGCCCAGGAAAAGCCCAGCTCCTAGGGAAAATGTGAGCGGTTGCAGAACTCAGCCAAACTGGCTTCAGGGACCAAAGTGCTCCCTGGAGCACCATCTTCTGTTGCTGACACATTTGCTTTTACAACCACAACTTAGCAGGGCTCGTGGGCCCCTCCCTCAGTGACAGTGACGTGAGATTCTTCAGGCTTGAAGGGGCGTACACTGAGCTGCAACATTGTTTTGGGTTTTTAGTGGAAGGTTAAAATAAACCATGCCACGCTGAAGCCTGAAATTCACAGCTAAGCTTTGCCACCTTGCTGTTTGAAACAAGCAGCTCCTTCTTCAGTGGGAAGACAAGAGTAAGATCTTTCCAGGATTTGCCAATTCCTGGTTCCAGCTGGCTTCCTTTTTCTCAAGGCTCGCCACCTGCCCACCGGTGTTTTCAGGTCCACCCTGATTCCCAGGCCAGTCATGAAGCTGGAGACAGAAGGCAGAATTCTAGTACTACACACACACACACACACACACACACACACACACATATCTTTGGGGCTGTCAAATCCTCGTGCCCCGACCAAAGTCACGCCATCTTGATCTTTGCTCCTCTATGGGAAATCATGCCGACTAGCCCTTCGCTGGGTACCTGGAATTCCTTCCCTGGGACCCAGAGTCCCATCCTTGAACTAGATCCCCTCTTGTTGCTGGACCACCTTGAAACAAGCCTCACTTGTTTCCTGAACAGCTATCGTGTCCCCGCCATTCCTTAGGCAGGCTCTCAAGAAACACCAAGCTGAACATCACTGCTGACGTTTACTCCCCAAAACTGCCCCTGTGAGACAGGCACAATCCTCACCGCCATCCAGCTCAGACACAAAAGCAAATATGAAATCAAAAAGGGAATCATTGTAGCCTTTTAGTTTCATTACACTTCAACTTTTAAGTAGGAGGAAATTTAATTTTGAGATTTTAATCTTCCATTAAAAATGTAGTAACGGAGAGAAGTTTGTGCAGCTTAAATTGGTTGTATTTGATGTTGCTGGCCTTTCATGATGCGGAATATTCTGCCATCATTGGGCCCACTCCACACCTACGGGTCATTTACGATAGCCAATGTGGTGAGCATATTTTGAGATGGAAGAGAGAACAGGGAATAAGTTCTTCATGCAGGATGCACTATGACCTCTGGGTTATCTGGGGCCTCATTCTCTTCCGAGGCATTTGGTCAAACATCATGCTGAGTGTTTCTGTGAGGGTGTTTTTATTTAAGTCGGTAGACTGAGTAAAGCACTCATGTGGGTGGGTCTCATCCAATCAGCTAAAGGCCTGAACAGAACAAAAGTCTGTCTATTGGCCTTTGAACTGGAACATCAGCTCTTTCCGGTTCTATAGAAGCCTTTGGCCTTTGGACTTGAGCTGGGTAGGACATAGCCTCCATGGAGTTTGGACTTCTCACCTTCCAGAATGCTGTGAGCCAATTCCTTATATATCCTTATACTATAACTCTTTATATATTTATATACACATACACACATACACATATTTATGTATCTGTATGTATATATATAAATATATTTATGTATTATATGTTATGCTTATAATATATAAATAAACTCATATTTATTATACACTCATATATATAAGGTTCTGTTTCTATGGAGAATCCTATAACAATGTTGAATGAAAATTTTTTATTTTTTTTTTCAGCATAACAGTATTCATTATTTTTGCACCACACCCAGTGCTCCATGCAATCCGTGCCCTCTGTAATACCCACCACCTGGCACCCCAACCTCCCACCCACCCGTCACTTCAAACCCCTCAGATTGTTTTTTAGAGTCCATAGTCTCTCATGGTTTTTTTTTTTTTTTTTTTTGTATGCACTTCATAATTTCAGTTTATCCCCACATGCATGGTCTCTTTCCCCTGATATTCTGCAGGAACCCTCCTGATGTGGTAGTGAGGTATGAGGCGTAGGAAAGCATTCTAGGTGTGCCTGGTGGGTCAGTTAGTTAAGTGCCTTCCTTTGGCTCAGGTCATGATCTCAGGGTCCTGGGATCAAGTGCCACGTCGGGCCCCCTGATCAGTGGGCAGCCTGCTTCTCCTCCCTCTGCTTCTCCCTCTGCCTCTCCCCTGCTCTCTTCCACCCCGGGCTCATGCGCTCTCTCTCTCTCTCAAATAAATAAATAAAATCTTTTATTTTTTTATTTTTTAAAAATCTATTTATTTATTTGACAGAGAGTGAGAGATCACAAGTAGGCAGAGAGGCAGGCAGAGAGAGAGGAGGAAGCAGGCTCCCCGCCGAGCAGAGAGCCCGATGTGGGGCTCGATCCCAGGACCCTGAGACCATGACCTAAGCCGAAGGCAGAGGCTTTAACCCACTGAGCCACCCAGGTGCCCCTCTTTTATTTTTTTTTAAAGGAAGCATTCTAGAGATCTATGATTAGGTCTTAGTCCTTTAGTAAGCTTGTGTCCTAAGGCTGTGACCTTCACCATGCTTCCACTTTGTTTTGATTTCCTTCTCTTAGGAGGAACAGAAAGTTTAGAGAATGCTAGAGTTGGTGCTTCCCTTTCTCCAGATCAGTTAGGGTCCAGCAAACACCCCAGCAGGTCAGGCTCTGCTTAACTAGTTTCTCTTGAAGCAGGCGTGTTACGAACAGAAAGCCCTGGTGTTCTGGGCATGGTTACTTAGGCCCTTCCCCTGCCAGAAGCTTGAGGGGGCTTTTATCCAATATTCACTATGAGACTCTCAAGGGCTCCTGGAAATAAAATTTCCAAAACTGGGAGAGCCTCCCTTAAGACCAGGGTCCCCTGGAGATTTTAAAGCTCAGACTTGTCCACATGGAACCTCTGAACCTTGATCAATTACAGGTTGTTTCCGACCCTACCCGGTACCAGTATGGGGGTTCTGTGAAATTTCTGCCATGAACATTCTGCTCCAGTAAGTTGTATCTCCAGGTGGCCATCTGGCCGTCTTTAATCTTCGGGGGCCAACAGTCTGCCCGATGACCTCAGGTCTCTGACAGATCTAAGAGTCACTGGATTTCAACTGGTTCACCTTTCTTTGTGTGAACATGAGAGACAACTGCCAAGCTGCTCCCATATCCGACTGGAAATCAGCAGTCTGCCTTTGTTTATTATTCAAATAACTCTGCCAGCTAAGGGAGGCCAGTCACATTATGCCTTCTTTACAGATTTGGAAAACAGATCCAGACAGAATACTTTGCTCGCCAGTCATAATGCTGATAACTGCTGTCCAAGCCAGCATGGAAGTTCAAGTGTCTGATCAGAAATTGATCAGAAATTCAGGACCTTTTGTGCTGAAACTAGCGGCAGGTCACCTGTCACCTGCTGGTGGAGTGACACTGTATCCATCATCTAAGTTAGCTCATCTTAGATTCTGCAACTGTGAAATATTTAAACCATTAAACACACTTTGTAATTTTATATAATGTCTAAACAATGTTTATATCCCATCCAGGTCTCCTGGGGAGAGGGACAGCTTGCTATCATCAGGCTGAGTAGTGTTTTCCTCCAAATATGCAGCTTTAATAATGTGATGAGGCACTTTATAAATGGAAGTCCCTATGTCTCATGGACGTGGAGGGGAAGGAGTGGGGGGAAGTAAGGTGGGAGCAGGTGCAGAGCCCATTAACCCAGCTCAGCCCACCTCTTAAATGGCCATGATGTATGGCACTGCCTGGCAGCCCTGGCTTTCTCTCTCTCTTTTTAATCATTAACCTTGCAAGCAAAAGTCTTCTTATTTTAATCTTCAAGGTTGCAGCAAGTCTTCCCATCTGTAACTGCTTGGTTCCCAGATGGAAGCCAACAGAAGTTCTCTCTGCTGTCAGCCCAGACACATGATGCCTTTGACAGATCTTTTGCTAAAAACAGAACTTGCTGTTTCCAAGGAGCAATGGAAGGGACACTGGAAGCAGAATGCCAATCCCAGAGGGTGCGAAGACCACACACAGATGATCTCAGCGTGTGGGTGCCGGCAGCGGGGCTGCTGGGGACAGGCTGAGTGAGAGCTCCAGAGACAACTAGTGGAAGAAGGAACAGACCTGAGTTTGAAGTGAGGGTATTTGTTTGGGTTCAAATCCTGACTCGGCTGTCTGAGAGCTGGGTAGACTCTGGGCAACTTGTCCTTGAAATTGAATACCCTCATCCATAAAGCAGGGATAGCAATGCCCAAGTCACGGGTCTTTGCCAATATTTGAAACAGGGCAGTACCTATAAATGTCTCCTTCCTATCTGCCATCCTCCTCATCTTCCCCTTCCCTCCTCCCTTCCTATCTTCTTCGTTAGACTATTTCCTTCTTCACAGTGATCGTATGGGGAAAAGCAAGATTAGAACAGACCAAGAAAGGTCGTAGTGAGCTGTCTCCCTCAATTAGATGTAGAATTTGGGATCTGAGGAGAGGCAGGAGATCCAGCAGGGTCTGCGGTGGATCACTGTGACCATCTCCACATCGAGACAGCGGAGTCTGCTTGTGTGGTTTGGGGCAAGTCTGACCCACATGCTCTGTGTCTATATCCAAGGGAAGGGATGCATGTCCCTGGCTTTCTCCATGTAATTCCCAAGAATCAGGACAATTAAGAAACATAATGTTTTGTTTTGTTTTGTGGTTTGCTTTGTTGGAGAAAGTAAAACATACCACACAAACATTATGCTTTGTAACTAAACATTTATTGGCAACAAGTCTTTGGCCTAGAGTCAAGGAATGTCAGCATAGGGAAGCCATTGAATTAGAGAAGCCCCTTCTTTCACAGAAGCAGAAACTGAGGCTTGAAAATTCAGATGCAAATGACTGTTACTGAATTGTCACTCAGCCTTTTCACATTCCTTGTCTTTCCTATAGCAGAATGATCCACAGGTTCCTGGGTGGCTCAGGCAGTTAAGCATCTGACTCTTGATCTCAGCTCAGGTCTTGATCTCAGGGTCCTGAGTTAAAGCCCTGCACTGGGCTCCACACGGTGTGGAGCCTACTTGGAAAAAGAAGAAGGAGGAGGAAAAGAACAAGGAGGAGGAGGACAAAAAGGGGAAGAGGGAGGAGGAAGAGAAGGATCTAATATAAAAAAAAAAAAATCAAGTGCCAGAATTTTCTAGAAATCCAAGTACTAACTTATCTGAAAAACTAAGAATCTTGATTTTTTTCCAACGTTTTTCTGGTTTCATGTGATTTTTGTTATTGTCAGAAATGATGACTTAATATACTAATAAATGCATTTTTCCCATTTTATCTATAGGTACTATAGGATGCATTTCAATAATGACTGAATTTTTAAAAACTTAACAATGCTGTCATCATACCTAAAACCTAACAGCATTCCTTAACAGCATCAAATACAGTCACTTCCAATTGTGCATATACGATTATGTACATCTACACACACAAGTATGTACCTATATGCACTTGTACATATACAAAATATATGTGCATATCTATATATAAAATGTAAGCAATCTCCATGTTGAATCAGTATACAAATAGTGCCCCATATATCTCAATTGATTAGTACATCTTTTAAGGGCTTACACGTTTATCTTCCGTCTCTCACCTCTACCCTGGAAAGTTATGGTTGAAGGAACAGATCATTTATTCTCTAGAAATTCTTACAGTTTAGACTTTCATGGCTCCATCACCATGATATCCGTTAACTTTTGCCTCAGTCCTCTGTGTTTTCTGTAAATTATAGTTGGATCTGAAAGCCTGATGAGATTCAAATTTGATGGTTGGGCAAGAATGCTTCACAGGTGGTATTGTGTCCACTCAGAGTGGATCCCTGATGGCCCCTTTTATGACATTAGCAGGCACCAATGTTCAGTGCCTAGGTCCATTACAATTTGAGTCATGGTGATACTCTATATTATCATTTGTGCTTCACATACTAACTGGAACAATCTCATACAGGGAAATTTCCCTTCATCAAGTGTTTGGTAACTCACTGACAGTCAGAGAGAAAAGGCAGAACAGACGCTTGACTCCCTCCTTGCATGTTTTTCAAATGAGTCGATTTATTGGCATCTACCAACAGGTCACCTGGCAAGCTTTTTATTTTGTGCCACTGTATACTCAAGGACTTCAACATACCGGATGTCTTGTTCCACTGATGTTCCCTACTGTTGCTCAAATGCCCCCTCTTTGGACAAGTTGGCCCTCTGTTCCTTAGACATTACTCTAGTAACTGGGTGACTTCCTTGTCTGCTCATTTGAAATATACTTCAGGCTGATCCCGAACATTTCTTTTTTTTCTTTCTGTTTTCATAAATAAAGTTTTATTGGAATGTGGGCCAGGATTACAGTGACATGTGTGAGGGAGGGTTGTAGAAGTGAAGAGCCAGATGCTGTCTTTACTTAAAATTTTATACTTGACCATCATGGACTTTAGAATGCTTCTGATTGTATTAGAGTTGATCTTACGGACACTGATTGATCTCTGCCCAAGTCTTACCTGCCTCACACAAGTCAAGCCAGCTCTCGGAATCTCCCCCCAAGAAACTCTGCTTGCCTTTAACAAGAAATCATATTTGGAAACCACAATCTGGGCACTAGGAATGCTCATTGACACTGGACAGCTGACTACTTCCATGACTTTACAGAAGACTGGGCTAGAGAAATTTTTTAATGCATTGTAAATACAGACTGATGGTTTTGGTTTAAATTCCAGGTTTCAGGGGTGCCTGGATGGCTCAGTGGGTTGAGCCTCTGCCTTCGGCTCAGGTCATGATCTGAGGGTCCTGGGATCGAGCCCTGCATTGGGCTCTCTGCTCGCTGGGGAGCCTGCTTCCTCCTCTCTCTCTCTCTGCCTACCTCTCTGCCTACTTGTGATTTCTGTCTGTCAAATAAATTAATAAAATCCTTAAAAAAATTTTTTAAAAAATAAATTCCAGGCTTCAGGTTTTTATTTAAATCCCTTAACTGACAGAAGTACTTTTTACTTTACATGCTAAGAATCCAGATTTTCTTTTTTTTTCTTTTCAGCTTAACAGTATTCATTGTTCTTGCACCACTTCTAGTGCTCCATGCAGTACATGCCCTCCCTAATACCCACCACCTTGTTTCCCCAGCCTCCCACCCCCTGCCCCTTCAAGACCCTCAGATTGTTTTTCAGAGTCCATAGTCTCTCATGGTTCACCTCCCCTTCCAATTCCCCTCAACTCCCTTCTCCTCTCCATCTCCCCATGTCCTCCATGTTATTTGTTATGCTCCACAATAAGTGAAACCATATGATAATTGACTCTCTCTGCTTGACTTATTTCACTCAGCATAATCTCTTCCAGTCCCGTCCATGTTGCTACAAAAGTTGGGTATTCGTCCTTTCTGATGGAGGCATAATACTACATAGTGTATATGGACCCCATCTTCCTTATCCATTCGTCCGTTGAAGGGCATCTTGGTTCTTTCCACAGTTTGGCAACTGTGGCCATTGCTGCTATAAACATTGGGGTACAGATGGCCCTTCTTTTCACTACATCTGTATCTTTGGGGTAAATACCCAGTAGTGCAATTGCAGGGTCATAGGGAAGCTCTATTTTTAATTTCTTGAGGAATCTCCACACTGTTCTCCAAAGTAGCTATACCAACCTGCACTCCCACCAACAGATAAGAGGGTTCCCCTTTCTCCACATCCCCTCCAACACATGTTGTTTTCTGTCTTGCTAATTTTGGCCATTCTAAGTGGTGTAAGGTGGTATCTCAACGTGGTTTTAATTTGAATCTCCCTGATGGCTAGTGATGATGAGCATTTTTTCATATGTCTGATAGCCATTTGTATGTCTTCATTGGAGAAGTGTCTGTTCATATCTTCTGTTCATATCATTTTTTGATATGATTATCTGTTTTGTGTGTGTTGAGTTTCAGGAGTTCTTTATAAAGCCTCGATAAAATCCAGATTTTCAATGAGATCAGAAAAAGACAGTATTGGAATATCACTTATTTACTCATGTGCTTTATCACACAGTATGCAAATAATAATCTTAGAGGAGTAACAACCACACACCATCAATATTTGTGATTCCTTACCCTGGGCATCAGGCTATAGCAGCTCATTATGTAGGTATCTCACTGGTAAGCTTTCTCTCTCATCACACATATATACTAATATTTACACATACTTCTATGTACACCCTGATATATATACACATATGTATACACCTACACATATGTATGGACTTATGCATACATACAACATACATAGGTATGCACACACACACATATATATGTATGCATAAATAAATGTTATATATGTATGAAGAGATTTTATATTGGTATGCCTATGAAAGAGTTTTATTTTGGGTTGTTTATTTTTTCCAGTGTTCCAGAATTCATTGCTTATGCACCATACCCGGTACTCTATGCAATACATGCCCTCCACAATACCCACCACCTGGTTCACCCAACCCCCCACACTCTACCCCTTCAAAACCCTCAGTTTGTTTCTCAGAGTCCACAGTCTCTCATGGTTTGTCTCCCCCTCCGATTTCCCCCAACTCACTTCTCCTCTCCATCTCCCAATGTCCTCCATGTTATTCCTTATGCTCCATAAGTAAGTGAAACCATATGATACTTGACTCTCTCTGCTTGACTTATTTCACTCAGCATAATCTCTTCCAGTCCTGTCCATGTGGATAAGAAAGTTGGGTATTGGGGTGCCTGGGTGGCCCAGTGGGTTAAAGTCTCTGCCTTCAGCTCAGGTCATGATCTCAGGGTCCTGAGATTGAGCCCTGCATGGGGTTCTCTGCTCAGAAGGGAGGCTGCTTCCCCCTATCTCTGTGCCTGCCTCTCTGACTGCTTGATATCTCTCTCTCACTGTCAAGTCAATAAATAAAATCTTAAAAAAAAAAAAAGTTGGGTATTCATCCCTTCTGATGGAGGCATTATATTCATGAGCTATATTCTCTTTATCCATTTGTCCATTGAGGGCATATTGGCAATTTCCACAGTTTGGCAAGTGTGGCCATTGCTGCTTTGAACATTGGGGTACAGATGGCCCTTCTTTTCACTATATCTATATCTTTGGGGTAAATACCCCAAAGATATAGATATAGTGAAAAGATATAGTCATGCAATTGTAGGGTCATAGGGTAGTTCTATATTTAATTTTTTAAGGAATCTCCACACAGTTTTCCAAAGTGGCTGCACCAACTTGCATTCCCACCAACAGTGTTAAGAGGGTTCCCCTTTCTCCACATCCTCTCCAACACATGTCATTTACTGTCTTGTTGATTTTGGCCATTCTAACTGGTGTAAGGTGATATCTCAATGTGGCTTTGATTCGAATCTCCCTGACGGCTAGTGATGATGAACATTTTTTCATGTGTCTGTTACCCATTTGTATATCTTCTTTGGAGAAGTGTCTGTTCATGTCTTCTGCCCATTTTTTGACATGATTATCTGTTTTGTGTGTGTTGAGTTTGAGGAGCTCTTTATAGATCTTGGATATCAGCCCTTTGTCTATAGTGTCATTTGAGAAAATCTTTTCCCATTCTGTGGGTTGCCTCGATATTTTGTTGACTGCTTTCTTTGTTGTGCAGAAGCTTTTGATCTTGATGAAGTCCCAAAAGTTCATTTTCACTTTTATTTCCTTTGCCTTTGGAGACATATCTTGAAAGAGTTTTATACCAAAACTATTTTCAGAAACAAAAATCTTTCTAAAAAACTTAAATATCAAATGTCCATGTATCTTAAGAGAAATACTTAAAGTCTCTTCATATTATCTAAATATTTTAAAAAAAAGAACTTGGGGGCACCTGCGTGACTCAGTCAGTTAATTTTTTTTTAATTTATTTTTTTATTTTCAGCATAATAGTATTCATTATTTTTGCACCACACCCAGTGCTCCATGAAATCCATGCCCTCTATAATACCCACCACCTGGTATCCCAACCTCCCACCCCCCGCCCCTTCAAAACCCTCAGATTGTTTTTCAGAGTCTCTCATGGTTCACCTCCCCTTCCAATTTCCCCCAACTCCCTTCTCCTCTCTAACTCCCCATGTCCTCCATGCTATTTGTTACGCTCCACAAATAAGTGAAACCATATGATAATTGACTCTCTCTTCTTGACTTATTTCACTCAGCATAATCTCTTCCAGTCCCGTCCATTTCAACTCAGACCATAATCTCAGGATTGTGGGATGGAGTCCTCCATGTTGGGCTCTGTGCTGGGCATGGAGTCTGCCTGAGTGGCTCTCCCATTCCTTCTGTCCCTCCCCCACTTGGGCTCTCTCTCTTTCCCAAATAAGTAAATATATTTTTAAAAGGCTTATTTCTCTTCATGCCTGTGCACATTCTTTAATCAGATATATTTGTGACTTTAATACAGGATCACTAGTATTTTCTTTTTTTTTTTTTAAAGATTCTATTTATTTATTTGACAGACAGAGATCACAAGTAGGCAGAGAGGCAGGCAGAGAGAGAGGAGGAAGAAGGCTCCCTGCTGAGCAGAGAGCCCAATGCGGGGCTCAATCCCAGGACCATGGGATCATGACCTGAGCCGAAGGCAGAGGCTTTAACCCACTGAGCCACCCAGGCACCCCTCACTAGTATTTTCTGAAGAACATGTTTTTAAGTCTTATTAGTTTGTTCATAAAGTTGCCCAAGATCTCTCTCAGAGATACAGCATATGGAAAACAAATTTGTGGTTACAAGTACCCAAAAACTGACTCTTTTCTGGAGACCATTTTCATTTCAATTGAGAAACCTCTCTCACTATATATAGGCAAAGAGTAAGCCCAGAGTAAATTCAGCAAAATGAAAAATACTCTCCATCCCATTTTTATACAGAAATATGTAAAAATGTTGGCATAAATATTTTTACCAGTACAGCCAGCTTACCCCCAAGCAGAATGCTTTTGAACAGTGTATATATTCTTTTTTTTAACAGTGTATATATTCTTATAAGACAAACTATGTCAAATAAGTTGTTCCTATTTTGATTCTCTGAATATTTTGCTAAATTTAGAAGTGCAAAATTAAAGCTTTTTTTCTATCTTATTCCATTTTAATACAGGATATTCATTTACCCACTTAAAAATAGGAGTTACATCAAAAGATTTTTTTTTCTCTCCCGATGAACAATTCTAACATTTCAAAGTTAAATATGGTGCATGCTTTGAGCTCCACTGAGCATTAAGTCCTCCCCTTGCTTTTGTAGGGATTCATTTTAACACCTTCTGATTTGCAAGCTTTGTTTTCAGTCATTGCAATTTGTTGGAAGCTTCAAATGCTTAAGGGTTTAAGTATTTTGAATTAAGATTTCCAAGGTAGTTTTTAACAAACAATACCAGTGATGCAGAGGACATGCCTACAATACAAGTTCTAAAGTACTCCAAGACCCTTAGGCTTGTTTAGAAAGTGGTTCATTAGAGTCTCAAAGGTTTTTGAAATGGATCAACATGAAGCAACAATGAATGAAAACACGTATACTAGATGGTGATAATTCTACTCACTTGTTTCAATAACATTTTAAATTATATAACACTGCAACCAATCCCAAGTATAGTCCGGCATCATAATTATTGGGGTTTTTTAAATATAATAACATTATATGTACCACAGAAGTGTGTTTCACTAAAATACCATAATATCACCACACACACACAAAAAAGGATTAACTTCAGTATTGAATTTTCAAGGAATATATAATAACATGAATAATAATATTAGGTGCTCCATCTTTGAAGAAATGAGCTCCAAAGCTTTTCTTTGCCCTATGTTTGGATGAAGAAATGAATTATGGAAATTAATTAACTATCTTTATTGTGTCATTTTGGTGTTTACAAAGTCCTTTTAGTGGAGGCAGAAACTTAGCCATTATTTTTCCGTTTTCACACATTCACAAGAAAATGTAAGAGCCAATGAGTAAAATTAATGTAGAAAAATCATTTGATCTAGATGAAAGGTCATGCTTTCCAGAGTAATTATACTATATGCAGCTGTGTGGGGTCGGGTGGGGAAGTCACCACATTCGGAGACCAACTCCTAAAGGTAATCACCACATCTGAACCAGATGATGGAGGTTTTTCAGCAGATTTGCTGAAGTCTGGATGTTGTATGGTCAATTATTTTATTCTCAGCCCTTTGGTAGGTGTAAATGTTGGAAAAGGATATGTTTATTATCGAGTCTCTTGGGAAAAAATAAGATTATATTTAAATTTTCCTTGAAGTGGTGGGGGGGTGGGAGGTTGGGGTACCAGGTGGTGGGTATTATAGAGGGCACGGATTGCATGGAGCACTGGGTGTGGTGAAAAAATAATGAATACTGTTTTTCTGAAAATAAATAAATTGAAAAAATTTAAAATAAATAAATTTCCCTTGAATATTAGTTTTGGAAATTATTATTGGAATCCAAAGTTTATTCTAAAACAAACAATCAAGTGTCACCAAATGTAAAGCAATAAAATAATTGTAGCTGTATACCCTACCATGAATGGCAGAACCAATGGAGCGACAGCATTCAGATCACTGTTCATATCCTCTACAGAAGAACTGCAGCCTCTATGTCATACAGATATTTCTTGTATTCTAACTTCCCCTTACTTTCTGCTGACATCCCCACCTGCACTGTGACAGTGCTGTGCATTGCACTGGCCATGGCACATGGCCCAGCTGGCTATACATTAAGGGGTGAGAAGGTACACAGGTTCAAAAATTTGTTCCCACTATAGCCCATGACCAGAGGAATCCCTTGAGTTAGACCTCAACTGATTGTTTTTGCTAAGTTGCATCTAGAGAAGGTCAAGCCAGGTGGATTACAGATGATTGACTTTCAGATTAACCACATGTGAAGAGAGAACACCATTCATTGCAAAGATGGGATTGCGGTAGAAACTAGGAGTACAAAATGGATGCCTACAGGCGCGCCTGGGTGGTGCAGTCCGTTGAACATCCAACACTTGATTTCTGGTCATGATCTCAGGGTCATGGATCCAAGCCCCTCATCAGGCTCCACCCTGAGTGGGGAGTCTGCTGGAGATTGTCTCTTTCCCTCTGTCTTTACCTGCCCCACCACCAACCTGTTCCTCTCCTAGATGGGGATGCCATTTTCCCTTATTGTTCACTGGAGGGAAGAAAGCATTTCCTTTTGGCTCCTTCGGGGTAGAAAGAGTGAGTCTCAGTCCAACTTTTCCCAGCTATTGCAGAACACGGCCATCTCCTTGGCCAACAATTGAGCCATTGGCCAGGGTATGCTCAAAATAGGAGGTGTCATCACTAAGGTCCAGTGTCCTCATGATCAGCAGATGGTGGCAGGCCCTGGTCTCTCAGGACAGGCCTGCTCTGCTTTGTCTCGCTCTTCCAGATTCCATGTGGTTAGATGAGTAATTTGGACCTGTGTTCATCTGAATACCAGCAGTGTCTCTCCACAAATAACTTAAATGGGCAGTTGCCTAGAATTACATATGGTGGCAGGGTGGGAAGGATGATGAGGGAGAGTGAAATGCAAAGTCTCACTTTCTCTTGAGTCTTGGTTGCATACTCCCAGTTCAGCCTTTGAGAGAGATCTCTGTATTGGGTGTTCACATGGTGTGGCCCTTAGTAAAAGGGTTCTGACTCCTATTCGTGTTTCTTGTACATACAGCTCTTGCAAATGCAAAGCAGGCCATTAGATGCTTGACAGGAAAGACTCAGTATCTCCTGGCCCTATGTCTCTATCATCCTCTCTTTCTGCAACCTTTACCTGTTATGTAGCCTTCCACCCTCCCTCAGAGACCAACTCCAGAAACTTCCCTCATGCCCCCATGCTGATTTCCATGCCCCCAACTAGGTTCTTGGGGCCTTTCGTTCACATCTCTAACGAACCTACATTTTATTCCCCAATACTGCACTGATTTGCATACACAGCTGTGCCCCCTTCCATACTTTAAATTCCCCCAAGGATTTCTATTCTCTGTGCATTCTCTTGAGGTCCCAGAACTCTGTCTAGCAAACAGCAGACCCTCAATAAATGTGTGGAAGGAGCATTAATTTAATATGACTTGAATGCTTCCTGCATTTATTCCCCAAAGGGGAATACACGTCTTCCATGTCTGTACTTTATACTTTGAGAGAAAGCTCAAAGAAGAGGCTCAGGGAAAGCATATCAGGATTCTTGATCTAACTTTAACAAGCCTGCACCCACTGTAACATGTCTTTTCCATCTTCCCTGAGAACATTTGTAATATCTGTGGACTTTATTCAGGCTTTTAAAGGTTACACATGCTTCTTCCAGCTTTCCCAAAGTTTCCCTACATCACTGCAGATTGGTTGGGAGGCAGTTCTTGCCTAGTCAACAGTCTACTCTGCTTCCCACAGCTCCTTGAGATGGCTCAGCTTGTGGTGAAGGAGGAGTCAACCATGCTGACGAGTGCCAGCCCTGTTCTGAGATGTCCCTGGGTAGTAAACACCCTCTGAAGTAGGAGCTGTTCCTACCACATGGTGTGACAGGGAAACTGAGGCAATGACCCTTCTCAGGGCTTGCCCAAGGTCACACAGCAGGAAGTGGCAGAGCTGGGCTTCCACCAGCAGGCCTCCCTTCTCTCAACTGTGAGAACATGGACTCTAAGGTCACATGAAAGGGGTTCCATGTGTGTGACCTCAGGAAATCACTGAACTCTCAGAATGTCACTCACTATGGCATGCAAGAAATGTGATCTTGTTTTTTTTTTTTTAAATCTCTTGAACGTTTTTTAAAAGATTTTATTTATTTATTTGAAAGAGGGAGAGTGAGTGAGAGAGAGCATGAGCAGGGGGATGGGGGGAGGCCATGGGGCTTGATCCCAGGACCCTGGGATCATGGCCTGAGCCAAAGGCAATGCTCAACTGACTGAGCCACCCAGGTGTCCCATCTCTTGAATATTTTTATGGAAGCCTAATTTACAATCAATGAAATACTCTGGTCTTAAGCATACAGTTTAAATAGGTTTTAATCAATATAGACCCTCATGGAATGCACTCCCCTCTCAAGATGTAGAGGACATCTATCACTCCCAGAAAGTTCTTTGAACCCTTTCCAGGTCAATCCCCATCCCCTCTCCAAGAAACCATTATTTTGTTTTCTTTTACCATAGATAATTCTTTAATTTGTTATCTTTCACAACCTAATTATTTCAAACTCCCATTCTAGGTAGTATCTGAATCTTCATCTCACCCAATTTAGGGGTTTTCCTAGTGTGTTTCCCTGGATTTTATGTACATTGAGAGATGAAGCTTGTGCCACATTACCCCCACACTTTGTGAGATGGTGGAACACCTCTCATGGTCACTTGGCCATGCTGGTCTCTAGCGAGAGGCCCCCAGGCTCTGGCCCACATAGGACACTCCTCTCTTCCCTTATCTCCAGCATCAAGACTTCTTCAGCCAGCTGCACCTGGGCCCTCTCAGCTACACCTGGGCCACTCTGAGGACAAAGGAACCCCACAGCTGCAGCTCTGCCCACCTGCTCAGGGGAGGATTTTCCCAGGTCCCCGAAGCTCTCTGCCAGGATAAGCCCTGAAGCCACCATCTCTTCTCAGGCATATTGTCACATCTCCCCGGCGCACCTGGGAAAGGTCACCTCATCCCCTCCCTCTAGACAGCATAAAGGGTTACTTCCGCCATCCCTCTTCTCACTCCAGCCATAAACGCAGAGGAGTACAGAGCCCTGAATCACCTGTTCTCAGGGAGCCTGGTGCTGCTTCTCTCTCGCACTGTTAATATCCTCCCTAAGTCCTGGGTTTCGGGTTCAGACACATTAAGTAACTCAGGGCCCTTTTGCTATTCCTCCCAAACCATCCCTTCCTGGAGGTAGCAAGGGGGTGAGACTTCCTCACAGCCAGGGTCTTGGCACAACAGGAAATAGGAACAGAGTCACACCAGTCAATATACTGAAATTCCATTCCAGAGCAGAGAAAAATAGTGTAACAGGACCACAGAGCTCCTGCCTTAGAGAGCTGAGTCCCCATTGTTCACACTTAACTGACCTGCCATCCTTATAGCATGTCTAGATATGGAGAGCATCCTCAGATTAAACTTGAATCCCAATTTCTACTTTGCCCTATCCAGGTGCTGTGTAGAGGTGAGGACCAGCATGATTATCGGGTGACACCTGGAAGGACAATATGAAACACTGGACCGACAGGGAGTGCGGAAAGGCCTGAGTCGCAGAGATGGGAGTGAGTGGACAGCAGCAGTGAAGTCTAGAGAGGGGCCAGGATCACTGCCGGCAGTTGGGAGTCAAAAATCAGGGAAAACGGGACAACATACAAGTTAAGAAGGTGATGGCAGCTGTATCAAATTCTCTGGACAGAGTTGCACCAGAATCCTTTCAAAGGCTTTAGCCGCCATTGTACTCTAGATCTTAGTTCCCAAGACAGGGAAGAGGCTGCAGGGCAAGGCCCCAGGGCAGGGGAGGTTGGGTGTGAGCTCCACAGAGGCAGCCTGGTGTCAGGAAGTGGCCGGATTCAGACACCAAGGAAGAATTGTGACGTTAAGCAACTTACTTCACTTATGTCCCCCTCCATTTCCTAAACACTAAAATGGGTCCCATGTTGGGGGCTGGGGGGCAGGGAAAAGTCTTTTTCTCTTCACCTCTGGTTTTCAGAAGAAAGGGATGACCAGAAAGACTCCTGGCTCCTGTCCCCTCCTCCTCCCCTTCCTGCCATCAGAGAGCGAGTTCCCGGGGGAAGGGTGGGTGAGGAACCGCTCTTGCTAGAAGGGAGTTATAATCTGCTATGCAAATTTCGTTGGAGGGGAGCTAACCTATCAGAAGTCCCAAGTACCACAGGTCCGGTCCCTTTTTGGTCCTTAGTCCACATCACCCATCCATCTCCCTGGCAGGCCCCACATCCCTGCCAAGTGGGCTTCTCTAAGGACTAACTAGGAGGCAAGAACATGAGGAAACCCAACACTGCCGCCCCCCAAGCCTTGTTTTCGAATGCAGCGTCCAACAGGATTTTAGCGGAGCCCTTTGCTTCCTGTCTCACTGCTCTGCATGACTGAGGGGCTCCTCAAACTCCACCAATAATGGGTCCTCCCTTGGACAATTCTCAGGGCAATTACTGGGAAGATATAAAATGTAAAGTGTCTGGAGCAGATTACATGCTCAACAAATGCTTGCCGCTGCAATGATGCACGGATGTTTCACTTTTTTAAAAAAATCCCATAAGCTCTCATTCTCTAAGTTTCCTTGTCTGTAAAATGCCATTAATTACTTTGAAGATTAGGTTAAAAAAAAAATAGAGACAAACCACTCAGCACTCAGTAAACATGACCTCCCATATCCCAGCTGAAACGTGTTATTCTTATAAATGCCTTCCGAGTTCTGTGCCATGCTGCGTCCGCAGACAATACAAGAATGTTTTACAAATACTGGGCTGCGGGATTGGTCTGTCAAATTGTCCGTGACATGTGCCCCCCTCTGAGATAATCGATGTGTTGCATATGGCTCTCTCAAGACCCTGGCCAAATGTTCTCTATTCAACAAAGACTTTAGTGGATCAGCACCACAGGTCCCAAAGAACCATGCCCTCACCTATCTTACTCTGCGTAGAAATGATCTTTATTTGCATAAAGATGCAGTGGGATTTGAAGACAGAAATCCTGAATTCCCTCAGCTGGACCTGCCAGTTACAGACCTCATGCTCTCTGCCTCAATTGCCTTTGATGTCAAGTGGTTGTGGATAATGCGTCTCCCAGCACTACCCTGGGAAGCGTGCCCTGGGATACACAGGACAGTGCTTGGGGAACAAGGATGTGCAGTAGGAAGAATGTCGTTGTGGGGAGAGTGAACCCAGGCACAGAGACAGAGGGAGGCCACCTTGTCTGTGCACACACGAGTTCAAAGGAACTCACAACTCAAGAACACTGATGCCATCTGTACCTGTTTCAAAATATGTGACAAGCTGCCTTCTCCCGGCAAAGTCAATTTGCAAGACATCGGGCACTTTCAATGACTCCAATTCCAGAATTCATGGCTCTGGAGCTATGGCTGTCATTACTGTTATCCTTATTGGGCTCCCAGGATGTGCTGGGGATGGAGGGAAGGAACATGCTCTTTCAGGCAGAAGCCACTGCTGCTTCTCCCTTCAAGGGATGGCATCATTCATTTTGAGACGAAGATGGTGCCACTGTCTGTGAGAACACCTTGATGTGTCCTTTTGGTGGAGGAAGTCAGGCACCAGAGAAAGGGTGTGTTTTATACCCTAATGGGATGATGCCGCAGCCCTGGAGAGAAGCTAAGAAATGGGAGAAAAGGAGAGTGTGGGAGAAGGACTCACGAGGAGCTGGAGGGCATGGATTCCTGGCATCCTTTAGGACCCTGGTGCTGCTCTGTGTCCCCTGATGATAAGCTGTGCCCCAAAGGCTTTTGTGAAAGCATGTCATAGCTAGTAGCTTCCTGAAAGCGGTGCACAGGGTACGCAAAAAGAGAGACAGAGTGAGAAGCAGAAGCTCTCCAGGGCTAATGGAGGGAAAGAAGGCCTGCACTCTGGGACGCAGGTGGGTGCCCAGTCCCCCCCGCCCCCACAATCCCCAGGGAAGCCGGAAGTGAGAGAGGTGAGCAGGGATGTCAGCCCCTGTATTTCGCCACCAAAACCCTGGGGCAGAGACCCACTGCATGGTGTACGGCCTCAGACAGTCATGTTCAAATCTTCAGGGAAGGCATGCTCCCAGAGGACGCACCACTTAAAGCTCTGGGAGGAGGATTTCTGGGCTACACTGAACTGGTTTCTCTTCTCTCTAAAACACAAACAGGGGCGGAAGCCAGGAAATGACCAGAGGCAAGCCCCTCATCCTGGTAATGAGGAAAGGAAGACACTGGGCTTCTGGAACAGTTCACCAGCTTCCAGAGCAGGGTAATTTGGTAGGGGGCAGTAACAGATTTTGTTTACTTGTTACTTCGTTTACAACAGTTGCATTTGGGGAAATCGGGAAATCTAAGCCTATTTTAACGCCCTAGACTCTGGGCATCCTCCCCCTCAGCTTGCGAACTCCAGCGGGAAGCAAGGGAAAGGAGCATGGCTGGTTTCACCTCCCTCCCAACTCCATTTCTTCCTCCACTTCATCTGCCCCTCTGGGTTCCTCCAGGGTCCAGGCAGGAATGAAAGATAAGAAGAAAGAGGCAACAAGTATCTTTATGTAGTTTGAATATTGGAGGCCACCTTGGTTGCTTAGTGACCTGTTCTGACAGATGAGTAAATGCCAGCTCTTTCTGGTGGGAGGCCTCTGGGGGGTTTGAGCACCCCCAGCCCACACCACAGGGTGACCCTACATGTTCACCAGCATTAAGCCAATCCCTGCTCTTGCAGACCCTCCGAACAGCTGTGTTGGCCTAGTGATCTCATAAGTGGCTTAGGTTGGGGGACCCCGTTCCCCTCCTCTTTTGGGGTGAGGGAACAATGAATGTCAAGTCTTTGACTTCTCAGAATTGTCTTCGAAGATATCTCTGCAGTGGCTCTCCAGCCTTTCCCGCCATGCAGGGTGATGACACTCATTGGATGGGTGTGCGCACTTCACGGTAAGAAGGGCCCTCGGGCCACATGAAGCACGTGCCATCTGTGTGACATTGGCCGATTTGCTATACATCTCAACTCCTTTATTCATAAAAAGGGGATGAAGCTAATAGCGTCTACCCCGGGGGTGATGTAAGGTTAAAACAAGTCAAAGCAGTGTCTGCCCATCATCGTAAATGTTGGCTACACTTTTTATGATTGTGCCCAGTGGTGGGTTCTTAGCCAAAACTCTGAAGCCCTGGAAAATAACCCCCTTAATGCCTTGCATCACTTGAATGTCTTCTAGTTCAATCACCCCATCTTCTCCTGAGAAAAGAGAGACATGTAGGCACTGGTAAAGACATCCAACCTTCCCTGATGTGTTCTCCTCCTCTGTGTCCACATTCATGACTTGAATTATATATTTTGGAATGTGGTTACATTTAGTTTACCATTTGATTATAGCATGTGTAATCCTCTTCCCCATAATGGGATGCTGAATAAGACTTTTCTTATTTCCTAAGAATTAAGAATTGGAGCTGAGAATAAGGAAACCCTAATTACCCACATTCTAAAAAGGACTATAAACAATTAGGCTTGGACTTCGCTTCCAGGGCTTGTGAAGGGGTTGAAGAAACTGCTATACAGCAAACTTCTACCATCCAACTCTCCTCCCCAGGCTACAAACAGAGAGAGAAAGGTCAGGAGCAACTGCTCTTGCTGGTTTAGCTGCCTGATAAAACACAGAACATGCAGTTAAACTTGAATTTCAGGTAAACAAAACATTTTTACTAAAAGTATCTCAAATATCACAAAGGACACACTTATACTAAAAACCACTAGTTGTTTACCTGAAATTCCAACTTACTTGCGTGACATGTATTTCCATTGGCCGAATCTGGCAAACTCATAAGTGAGAAGGACAGTCTTTTTGGTAAGAGGGGATCCTATACCCCCTGAGATGGTCAGGGTAAAGCACACCCCTTAGAAAAACATACACATTCCTCTCTCAGAGGGTACCAGCTTTGAGGAAATTTGCTAAGAACAGGTCAAGAGACAGACCAGGAATGTCTTCACCACTAACACAGGTCAGTTGCAAACCAGAATCCCTGTGTCCCCCATCCCCAGAGAGGCTGGACCTAGAAAAGGAACAGAGAGGAAATGTCTTCTCATTTTAGGACATGGAAGATTACGATCTCCAATCTCTCTCTCTCTCTCTCTCTCTCTCTCTCTCACACACACACACACACACACACACACACACACCATGGCACCAAAGGACCAGGAGAAGTGAAAGTGCATATCACATGATTACATCCCTCCCCATGTCAGCTCACTTGACACGAAGGCTAAAAATGGATTTTGGTTGAGTTTTAATCTGGAGCCCACTTTTAATGGTCAAAAAAGGTGAGAAGAATGCAAGTTGGTGCAGCCACTTTGGAAAAAAAGTGTATAGATTCCTCAAAAAAATAAAAATAGAGCTACCCCATGGCCCGGCAAATGTGCTACTGCGTATCTACCCAAAAGATACAGATGTAGTGAAAAGAAGGGCCATATGTACCCCAATGTTCATAACTACCCCAATGTTCATAGCAGCAATGTCCACAACAACCAAATTGTGGAGTGAGCCAAGATGCCCTTCCACAGACAAATGGATAAAGAAGATTTGATCCATATATAAATGGAATATTATGCCTTCATCAGAAAGGATGAATACCCAGCTTCTGTGTCAATATGGATGGGACTGGAGGAGATTATGCTGGGTGAAGTAAGTCAAGCAGAGAAAGTCAATTATCATATGGTTTCACTTACTTCTGGAGCATAAGGAATAACATGGAGGACATTAAGAGAAGGAAAGGAAAAGTGAAATTGGGGTAAATCAGAGGGGGAGATGATGCATGAGAGACTGTGGACTCTGAGAAACAAACTGAGGATTTTAGAGGGGAGGGGAGTGGGGGTATGGGTGAGCCTGGTGGTGGGTATTAAGGAGGGCATGTGTTGCATGGAGCACTGGGTGTGGTGCATAAACAATGAATCTTGGAAAACTGCATCAAAACCTAATGATTGTTTGCTCCAGCTCTTTGAAAAATGCCAGTGGAATTTTTTTTGGAATGGCACTGAAAGTATAGATTGCTTTAGGCAGTACAGACATTTTAACAATGTTTATTCTTCTGATCCATGAGCATGGAATTGTCTTCCATCTTTTTGTGTCTTCTTCAACTTCTTTCATGAGTGTTCTGTAGTTCCTTGAGTACAGATCCTTTACTGCTTTTGATAGGTTTATTCCCAGGTATCTTACGGTTCTTGGCGCTACAGTAAATGTAATTGATTATCTAATTTCCCTTTCTGTATTTTCATTGTTAGTATAAAATCCTAAAATTTGCATGGAATCAGAAGAGACCCCAAATTGCTAAGGAAATGTTGAAAAAGAAAACAAAACTACTGGGACAACACGTTGCCTGATTTCAAGCTTTACTACAAAGCTGTGATCACCAAGACAGCATGGAACTGGCACAAAAACAGACACATAGTTCAGTGGAACAGAGTAGAGAGCCCAGATATGGACCCTCAACTCTATGGTCAACTAATCTTCAACAAAGCAAGAAAAAATATACAATGGAAAAAAGACAGTGTCTTCAATAAATGGTGCTGGGAAAATTGGACAGCTATGTGTAGAAGAATAAAACTCTACCACTCTCTTACACTATGGACAAAGATAAACTTGAAATGGGTAAAAGACCTCAATATGAGACAGGAATCCATCAGAATCCTAGAGGAGAACATAGGCAGTAACCTCTTTGACATCAGCCACAACTTCTTTCAAGATATGTCTCCAAAGGTAAAGGAAAAAAAAGTGAAAATGAACTTTTGGGACTTCATCAAGATCAAAAGCTTCTGCACAGCTAAGGAAACAGTCAACAAAACAAAGAGGCAACCCATATAATGGGAGAAGATATTCACAAATGACAATACAGACAAATGGCTGATATCCAAGATCTATAAAGAACTTCTCAAACTCAACACACACAAAACAGATAATTATGTCAAAAAAGGGGCAGAAGACATGAACAGACACTTCTCCAAAGAAAACATACAAATGGCTAACAGACACATGAAAAAATGTTCATCATCACTAGCCATCAGGAGATTCAAATTAAAACCACATTGAGATACCACCTTACAGCACTTAGAATGGCAAAAATTAACAAGACAGTAAACAACATGTGTTGGAGAGGATGTGGAGAAAGGGGAAGCCTCTTATCTGTTGGTGAGAATACAAGTTGGTGCAGCCACTTTGGAAAACAGTGTGGAGATTCCTTAAGAAATTAAAAAATAGAGCTACCCAATGACCCTGCAATTGCACTACTGGGTATTTACCCCAAAAGATACAGATGTAGTGAAAAGAAGAGCCATCTCTACCCTAATGTTTATAGCAGCAATGGCCACGGTCGCCAAACTGTGGAAAGAACCAAGATGCCCTTCAACGGATGAATGGATAAGGAAGATGTGGTCCATATACACTATGTAGTATTATGCCTCCATTAGAAAGGATAAACACCCAACTTTTGTAGCAACATGGACGGGACTGGAAGAGATTATGCTGAGTGAAATAAGTCAAGCAGAGAGAGTCAATTATCATATGGTTTCACTTATTTGTGGAGCATAACAAATAGCATGGAGGACAAGGGGAGATGGAGAGGAGAAGGGAGTTGAGGGAAATTGGAAGGGGAGGTGAACCACAAGAGACTATGGACTCTGAAAAACAATCTGAGGGTTTTGAAGGGGTGGGGGGTGCGAGGTTGGGGGAACCAGGTGGTGGGTATTAGAGAGGGCACGTATTACATGGAGCACTGGTGTGGTGCAAAAACAATGAATACTGTTACGCTAAAATAAATTTTAAAAATTAAAAAAAGAAAGAAAGAAAGAAAGAAACCAACAGAGGGGCAAGTAAAAGTAAAGAGGCAAAAAAAAAAAATAGAACAAACAGAAAACAAAAAATAAAATGGCAAACTTGAATTTAACATTAAAATTGAATTTAACACTAAATTTTTACATTAAATGTAAAATGTCTAAATGTACCAATTAAAAATCAAAAGCTTCTGCACAGCAAAGGAAACAGTCAAGAAAACAAAGAGGCAACCCACAGAATGGGAGAAGATATTTGCAAATGACAGTACAGACAAAAGGTTGATATCCAGGATCTATAAAGAACTCCTTAAACTCAACACACACAAAACAGACAATCATATCAAAAAATGGGCAGAAGATATGAACAGATACTTCTCCAATGAAGACATTAAAATGGCTATCAGACACATGAAAAACTGTTCATCATCACTAGCCATCAGGGAGATTCAAATTAAAACCACATTGAGATATCACCTTACACCAGTTAGAATGGCCAAAATTAGCAAGACAAGAAACAACATGTGCTGGAGGGGATGTGGAGAAAGGGGAACCCTCTTACACTGTTGGTGGGAAAGCAAGTTGGTGCAGCCTCTTTGGAGAACAGTGTGGAGATTCCTTAAGAAATTAAAAATAGAACTTCCCTATGACCCTGCAATTGCACTCCTGGGTATTTACCCCAACGATACAGATGTCGTGAAAAGAAGGGCCATCTGTACCCCAATGTTTATAGCAGCAATGGCCACGGTCACCAAACTGTGGAAAGAACCAAGATGCCCTTCAATGGATGAATGGATAAGGAAGATGTGGTCCATATACAGTTTGGAGTATTATGCTTCCATCAGAAAGGATGAATACCCAACTTTTGTAGCAACATGGACGGGACTGGAAGAGATTATGCTGAGTGAAATAAGTCAAGCAGAGAGAGTCAATTATCACATGGTTTCACTTATTTGTGGAGCATAACAAATAGCATGGAGGACATGGGGAGATAGAGAAGAGAAAGGAGTTGGGGGAAATTAGAAGGGGAGGTGAACCATGAGAGACTATGGACTCTGAAAAACAATCTGAGGTGTTTGAAGGGGCGGGGGGTGGGAGGTTGGGGTACCAGGTGATGGGTATTATAGAGGGCACGGATTGCATGGAGCACTGGGCGTGGTACAAAAACAATGAATACTGTTATGCTGAAAATTTAAAAAAAATAATAAAATAAAATACAGATATTAGGAGAGTGAATTAAAAACAAAATATAACTCAACCATATGTTGTCCAGGCAAAATCACTTCAAATATGATTTACACAGGTTGAAAACAAAAGAATCAAAAAAGACATACCCTGGAAACATTAACAACAACAAAAGAGCAGAAGTTGCTATATTAATATTTCAAAAATTCAAGGAAGTAACCAGAGACAGAGAGGGACATTATACAATAAAATACAATAAAGGGTAAATCCACCAAGAAGACATAACAATCTTAAACCTAAGTGCACCGAACAATAAAGTTGAAAAATACATGAGGCCAAAGCAGACGGAACTGAAAGGTAAAGCAGACAAATCCGGGGCGCCTGGGTGGCTCAGTTGGTTGGACAACTGCCTTCGGCTCAGGTCATGATCCTGGAGTCCCGGGATTGAGTCCCACATCGGGCTCCCAGCTCCATGGGGAGTCTACTTCTCCCTCTGACCTTCTCCTCGCTCATGTTCTCTCTCACTGTCTCTCTCTCAAATAAATAAATAAAATCTTTAAAAAACAAACAAACAAACAAACAAAAAAAAAACAGACAAATCCAAAATGATCATTGGAGATTTCAACACCCATCTCTCAACAACTGATGGAAAAATTAGACAAAAATTAGCAAAGATATAGAAGTCAACAATAACATCAACCAAAAGTATATAATCGGTTTGTAAACAAAATTCTAGCTAACACCAGCAGAATCACATTCTTATGTGGCCACAGTATATATATGAAAGTAGAGCATATTGTGGGCTATAAAACAAAATTCAATGAATTTATATAATTTAAGTCATGAAAATTATATTTTCTGACAAAAATGGAAACAAACCAGAAGTCAATAAAAGTAAAGTAACAGGAAAATTTTAAACACTGAATTTTCAAACACTGAAAACCAGGCATCCCACTTCTAAATAATCTGTGGATGAAAGAGGAAGTCTCAAGAGAATAAAATACATTGAACAGAGTAAAAGTGAAAATATTACATATAAAAATATATGGGTCTCAGAGCAGTAGTGAGAGGAAAATTTACAGCACTGTATGTTTACATTAGAAAAGAGGAAAAGTCTCAAATCAATAATCTAAGTTCTTGCCCCAAGAAACTTTAAAAAAGTAATATACTCAAGGTAGGCAAAAGGAAGGAAATAACAAAGATAAGGTTAGAATTTATAAAATTAAATTAAAAAGCAGTGAGCCAATCAATGACATGGAAAGCTTGCTCCTTTTAAAAGGTCAATAGATTGAAAAACCTCTAGCATGAGTGACAAGGAGGAAAAAAAAAAAAAGGACATTCAACTACAGAGAACAATCAGGTGGTTGCAGAGGGGAGGGGAGGGGGGTGTGGGAGAGATAGGTGAAGGGGATTAAGGAGTGTATTTGCCATGATGAGCACTGGGTGATGTAGGGAAGTGTAGGGAATCATTATACCACACACCTAAAACTCACAAAACACCATATGTTAATTATACTTCAATAAAATAAGTAAATAAATACATGTGAAAACAAGAAAAAAAGAAATAAGACACAATATATTAATATTGGGAATGAAACAAGGATAGTACTACAGAACCTGCTGCTGCTGCAGACATCAAAAGGCTAGTAAGAAAATACTATGGGCTCTGCACAAACCAAGTTGATGACATAGACAAAATGAGACTCAAAAAGTACACACTAACCCATCTTACCCAACATGAAATAGATCATTTGAGTAGCTTTGTAACTATTTTTTTATTAGTTTCAGAGGTAGAATTTAGTGATTCATCAGTTGCATAGCCCTATAACTATTAAGGAAATCGAATTCAAACTACTGAAAAGAAATCTCCAGGCCTAGATGGTTTTACTAAAAAGAAATTTACCAAATGTTTCAAGAATTAACACTGATTCTACACAATCCCTCGCAGAAAAAGTAGAAAAGAAGGGAATGTGTGCCAACTCATTTTAGGAAACCAGTATAACCTTCACACCCAAACCAGACAAAGACATCATTAGAAGACAAGACCACAGACCAACATCCCTTAGGTATATAGGTATATAAATCCTTAACAAAATGTTAGTAAGTAAGTAAGCTTCTACGTAATTCAAAACCCATTCATGATATAAAACAAAAGCTCTCATTAAGTATAGAAAAGAAGTTCCTCAACTTGATAAAGAAACTGACAGCTAACCTATGCCTTCACAATGTAAGATGAAATGCTTGGAGATGGCTTATCTGATAGTGCTCCCGTGTCAATGACCAATACATGACTTTTCTCCACCACCCAGACACTATCCATGTCTCCATTTCTCTTCAGCATTTGGAAAACACTTATTTGTTCAATAAATATATATTGAAGACTTGTGCTAGGCTCTAAGGACTCAGGGTTGAAAAAGTGAGACACCGCAGTTCTCAGTTGGGCACAGAAGAGCAGAACTGGACCATCCAGAGGGCTTTGACTCAAACTACCTCCCCTTCTTCCTCCCTCCACACCCAGCCACAGATTTTAGTAAAATACCTTTCCTCGGGAAGTTGTCCATTTCTATTAAAATCACCAGGTACTGATGGAGCCTTATCTTATTCCTTGGGTATGTGTTACAGAGAAGCACGGTCTGAGGACTTCTGACATACACAGGTGCTACCAGAGAATAAAAGATGTCTCAATGTAACTGACACTTGCTGAGAGCCTACCCTGTCCCAATGGTTGTAGGCTAGTGCCTGTGGCCCAAAGACTTCAAGACTGATTTGGTCCCCATGAAGACCAGAGTTTTCAAAAGCAGACAAACCTGTAAACGAAAACTTTACAGAAAGATGACAGGGCAAAACCTGAAAGAGTGGGTATGAGGGGACCATTTGGAAGAGTGTGTTTATTTTTATTGGGCAGGTGGGGTGCGGTTGGAAAGTTGCCCAGCTTAAATGCATCTTAAAATATGGGAAAACCTTTTCCCAGTCCTGTCATGTTTCTCAGCCTACTGTCACTGACCTCATTGAATTTTTAATTTCTGGTACTTGGAGATAACACAGGTACTGATTATTATGTCACCATGAATAACCAAAAGGAAAGGTAAAAGCTAATTATTTCGCAGCACTATATATGCAACACACACGTGATATAAGAGTGCCCTGGAAAAATGTGTCATAACAATAAAAGATATAATTTGTCGAGTCCTTATTGTGTGCCAGGTGCTGTACAGAGCATATTATAGCCATGATCGTATCTCCTTCTCACACAACTACTGTAAAGAGATAATTATTGCCTCTACTTACTAGGCAGGAAACCCAAGCTCAGGGAGACCATACAAATTTCTCAGTGCTACACAGATCATAGACAGGAGTGCCAGGATTCCAATCCAGTCTATAGCTGTGGATTTGATGGGGTCAAAAAATAACATCCCTCAAGTTCAGACCAACTGACCTTTTCATATGGAGTCGGGCAGATGGAAATCACAATGTCAGCTTTATTACCAGAGAAAATTAGGCAGGAGGACATGGTTAAACTATACGACCAAACAAGCTTAATGATACTCTTCTGAATTGAAGATTCCCTCACCCCAAAGTGCAGGCCCTGACTACCCAAAATACTTTACCAAAGTGCACACTGACAGGTGCTTTCTCTTTGTAGGTGTACCCCATGGAAAAGAGGAAGGCCAGGGCCCCTCAACCCCACCGTTCAATGCTAAAGAACCACTGGGGCCAACAGAAATTGCCTTAGGGAAGACTTCCCCTTTTTTTCTTAATTAACATAAACTGTACTATTAGTTTCAGGGGTAGAATTTAGTGATTCATCAGTTGCATAGAACACCCAGCACCCATTCCATCAAAGACTTCTAAAAGCAAAGGGAAGGAAGAAGAAACAAATGACCCTCACATGCCCAGCACTGGGCTCTCTGAATCCATTCAGGTTTGATTTTCAATATCAACCCTACCAGGAGTGAAGCTATGCCCTTCAAGGGAAGACCTCACCTCCAACATCAGCCATTGTTCCACTGAGTGTCCCTCTAGAACTAGAGATGGGTAGTTTTTATTTTGTCCCTAAAAGGTTCTGAAATAGTATGAGCAATCCATTCATTATAGAAACTTGAAAAACTTTGTATGTATCCTGAGCATATACCCAGAATTCTTTGTCTTGCCTTTAGTTGTGTTCAGGCAAACTGTCCAGTAAATCTTACTGGAGGTTCTGTGATAAGATTTAAGAATATTGGGAAGATATTCTGGTAACTTAAAACCAATCACCTAGAAATGTCCTAAAGTTGAATAAAACCACTTCCATTATCATATTTGCAAAAAAAAGATAAACTGCCAAGATAAAATCCTCTGTAATATAAATCTGAAGAATTAATATATATAATCTAAATCTATATAAATCTAAAGGAATTAAAAGCCCAAATCTAATGTTCTTGCCTTTGTTAGTTAACATTCTGTAGACTATGGCAAAGCTGTCCTTTAGAGATTCAAATTCCTCTTTCATAATATATAGTCATTATTTGGAAGTGGTTGTCAATTACACTGCCCAGGCTCCCTTTCATCTAAATGTGGCCAAATAATTGAGTTCTGGCCAATGAAATAGGGACAGAAGTGATATGACCCCTGCTTCCAGGCCAGGCTCACAAAAGCCTGGGCATGATCTTCCATTGTTTCTCTCACTTCTCCCCTCTACCTGCTGGGTACTGACCCAAATTACCCAACTCTCTTTCAACCTGGGATCCCAGATCCCAAATGCCAGTGATGATATCATCACCACAAATAGCATTTCATGTGTAAAGTCTAGGGTTTGCTTGTTATAGCAGCTAACATGAACTTGATCAAGAGAAAGTAAAAAGAATCTAAAGTTCAGAATTCAGCACCCCTCACTACTGTTGTATTATGCCCAATCTTGAACTAGTTATTCATTCAGAAGTGAAGGTAATGTCGAGTCTCCTTTGGGAGTTCAGTCTGAGCTATTTGTTCACAGATCTGCTCATTCAAGCTCATAGCAAATAAATCTCATTGAGCTTCATTAATCAAGAGTCCAAACTGTTAACAGGATGCATAGGGTTGTCACAGTCTTGAGCCCCACACCCATGAAATTTAGAAAATAAGTATATCCCCAGTTTTAGGGTAGTTTTGCCAAGCAAAATGATGTTTCCAGAACCTAGGAATCATAGCCCTCAAAGAGGAAAGAGAGAAAGTGAGGAGAAAATGGGATCCTTTTCAGATTCACCCTGGCCAGGTTGTTGTTCAGTCTTCTTCTTCTTCTTTTTTTTTTTTTAATTTCTTTTCAGTTTTCCAGAATTCATTGTTTATTCACTACACCCAGTGCTCCATGCAATATGTGCCCTCCATAATACCCACCACCAGTCTAGGGTTCCTGATTTGGGAACATAAACACAATTGGGAGTGATCTCCCTGGTTCCATAATGAACCAAGTTAGGGCACCATTGCCACCTCAAGGAGGGATCCACCTATGCTCACTTTTTCACCATCCAAAGAGTAGCACTGGAGAGACTGTTGCTTATTTAACAAAGTTTCAAATTCTACAACGGTTGCATCCCTAGTCATCAGATCTTACTCGAGGTGCCTTTCCTTCCCATCTTGCATCTTCAGAAAACTTAAGCTCTGTTTCCCTTCTGAGCTATGTCTGGCATTCCTAGTTTAGAACTGAATAAGCACTCCAACACTCCAACCTACTGCTATAAAATCACTGTCATAGTCTCTTGTGAGCAGCCCTCTGCTCCTGTGTCCCAATGGTTGTTGACTCTGCTTCCTGACTGGAATTATCTGGATCTGAGATATCAACTTCCTAGTGTATTTTTTTCCTCCAGTTCTCCCATTTGTTACCACTGGACGATCACCTTCAGTGGATTTCTGAGCAGGAACTGCTACTGATGTTGCTGAAGCCCATGGTTCCAAGGACATAGGGACGACACCCACCTATGCCTGCTGCCCTCAAGATGTTGTATCTCCTCAGTGTTTCAAAGTCTCTAGTCTTGGACAACCATTCTTTCTCCTATACCTTCTTTTATTTCCTTTCTACTTGGATATACTGATATTAATTAGTTTCCATCTGCCATCCATCTACTGTTCTATGAGGATGCAGCTGGGTTTCTAGAAGTTTCCCCTACCTCATTCATTGGCTCTTTCCCCTCTCTTGCAAATGGTAGCTAACCTGTGTACCTGAATTACATGCTTTCCTTCCTTATACTTCCCCTAGCTTTCAGATGCTGCGAGGTATAGATTTCTAGACCATTTCATCTCAAAAACAACACTAACCCTTATCCCCTCCCCATTTTTCTTTGAACCCATCTTTCCAGAAGGCACAGGTGGCAACAGAGGAAAGACATCATCCCATCTCTCACTGATGAGCCTACTTTGGTCTGTCATGTTGGCAACCTTCAAGTACTTCAGCACATTGGCATCACTGCCATGGACAGCTGGGCATTGGCACACATCTCAGCAGCACCCTGGGGCTAATGCCAACCAGCGTGGTGGTCTCACTTCCTCCGTCATCCTTGCCAGCTCTGAGAAAGTGCCAAGCATTGCCAGCAGCTGCTTTGATGCCTTGTAGACACGTAGGCTGAATTTGTTAGCTTCTTATCAGCTTACAAATGACTTTGACAAATTTCTTCTTTGATTTTCTTTTTCCTTTTGAAGGAATGTTTGGATTCCTAGTGCATAGTCTTGTTTATATACCAATTAAAGCAGGAAGCAATTATCATCAATTATCATGTGAGACTAGCTACTGTCTTGTAATTACTGTGTTAATTGACATTAAGTTTAGATAGAAATTATTGTTGCCTCCTTCTAACTAAAAACTAAAGAATGGCATGTCAGGAGTGGAAAAAAAAGGAGATCTACAAATATAATCTTCTCCTGTAAGAAAATCTATCTAGAGAATATTTTTCTTAAATGTTTGTGTATTTCTCATTTTTTAAGTCATTCCTTCATTCAGAAATTTTTTATAGTGATGTGGTTGACAGCGTCCAAAATGACCCCAAGTGATCCATGTCTCCTAGCTTTTAAGCCCTCAAAAAGGCTTCTCCCACATTAAATAGAACTGACCCAGATAACCACAGGGTATTGTTTAAATGACTCTGCATGACCCCATGATTAGGACAAAGAAAACCACTACAGCTTCCACCTTGCTCTCCTGGATTGTTCACTCTGTGAGAAGTCAGCCCCCATGTCATGAGGACACTCAAGCAGTTCTATGAAAAGATCAACCTGGTAAGAAACTGAGGCCTCCTACCAAAGGCCAATACACATGCCAATCAGATGAGTGAACCACAGCAGAAATGTATCCAGCCTAGTCCCAGCCAAGTCTTTAAGAACTATAGTCCAACCTTCATCTTACTTGCAACCTCATGAGACCCTATGCCAGAACCATCCAGCTAAGTCACTTCCAGATTGCTGACTCACAGAAACTATAAGATATCATTCATATTTATTATTGTTTAAACCACGAAATTTTCAGATAACTTGTTATGCAGCAGTAGGTAATTGATACAGACGGTGATTATGATGTTGATGGCTGTGGTGGTGATCCGAACTCCCATTCCCTGGGAAGAGAAAAGATAAAATAAGACATAGAATTCTCCCTTTAAAGATGGGATAGCTTGAATTAAAAAGAAGCACAAGGCAAACAACTTGGAGATAAACTGCATTGCTTAATCAGATTCTGATTTGTAGGTGCATCTTTAGTGACAAAGGCAGAGTAAGTACCCCGATTCTTTAACCTCAAAACTTAAAGAAGTAACTTATCTCTTAATGAAGGAGAGGGTAGCAAGTTTCTGGAAAAAAGAACTATAACAAGGCTATTCTGTCAATCATACAGATTTTCTGTGGTGCATTTCCTAGCATTCAGCGTAAAAACAAAGAAGGTCTGCCTTCCTGTCAAGTTGCGTTATTACAGAGCTGTCTTTAGCCATCTGAAATGTAAACCTCTATGTTTGTACAGATGTTAAATTTTGGGAAGCATGTTTTATTTAGATAATCACATATAGTGGTAAAACATAAATCAGAGAAGATATAATTTTTATAAATCTATCCTTTTAAAATTACTTCTAGGGGTGCTGGGGGTGCTCAGTCAGTTAAGTATCTGTCCTCAACTCAGGTCAGGGCCTCAGGATCCTGGGATCAAGCCCCACATCAGGTTTCTTGCTCAGCCAGGAGTCTGCTTCTCCCTCTGCTCCTTCTGCCTCTCCCACTTGTGCTCTCTCTCTCTCAAATAAATAAAATCTTTAAAATAAAAAAATAAATTATTTCCAATCTAATTCAAGTTAACTTAGAATAAACTTATTTTGTTCTGCTTTCCCTCTTTATACTAACACCAGTGGTTAATACACATTGAGTACAAAATCACTCAGTAGAAATCTGGTCTTTTATTTTTTAATTTTTTTTAATTTATTATTTTTTTATTATGTTACATTAGTCACCATTCAGCACTTCATTAGTTTTTGATGTAGTGTTTCATGATTCATTATTTGCATATAACACCCATGGCTCATCACAGCACATGCCCTCCTTAATACCCATCACCAGGCTATCCCATCACCCCACCCCCATCCCCTCTAATACCCTCAGTTTGTTTCCTGGAGTCCATAGTCTCTCATGATTCATCTCCCCCTCTGATTTCCCCCCTTCAGTTTTCCTTCCTTCTCCTAATATCCTTCCTGCTATTCCTTATGTTCCACAAACGATATGGTTTTTCTCTGCTTGACTCACTTCAGTTAGCATAATCTACTCCAGTTCCATCCATGTCAATGCAAATGGTGGGTACCTATCCTTTCTGATGGCTGAGTAATATTCCATTGTGTATACAGACCACATTGTCTTTATCCATTCATCTGTTGAAGGACACGTTAGCTCCTTCCATAGTTTGGCTATGTGGACGTTACTGCTATAAACATTGGGGTTCATGTGCTCCTTCTTTTCACTACATCTCTTTCTTTGGGGTAAATACCCAGTAGTGTAATTGCTGGGTCATAGGGTAGCTCTATTTCTACCTTTCTGAGGAATCTCCACATTGTTTTCCAAAGTGGATTCACCAATTTGCATTCCCACCAACAGTGTAAGAGGGTTCCTCTTTCTCCGTATCTTCTCCAACACTGGCTCTTTCCTGCCTTGTTAATTTTTGCCATTCTAAGTGGTGTAAGGTGGTGTCTCAATGTGTTTTTTTTTTTAGATTTTTTAAATTTATTTATTTGACAGACAGAGATCACATGTAGGCAGAGAGGCAGGCAGAGAGAGAGAGAGAGAGAGAGAGGAGGAAGCAGGCTCCCTGCTGAGCAGAGAGCCCGATGTGGGGCTCGATCCCAGGACCCTGAGATCATGACCTGAGCCGAAGGCAGAGGCTTTAACCCACTGAGCCACCCAGGCGCCCCCTCAATGTGGTTTTGATTTGAATTTCCCTAATGGCTAATGATATTGAACATTATTACCAGTAACTACATACCAATAAATTAAGCAACCTGGAAGAAATAGATGCCTACCTGGAAACCTATAAACTACTAAGACTGATACAGAAGAAACTGACAGATCTGACTAGACCAATAACCAGTAGCAAAATTGAAGCAGTGATCAAAAACCTCCCAAAAAACAAGAGTCCGGGACCTGATGGATTCCCTGGGGAATTCTACCAAATATTCAGAGGAGAAATAATACTTATTCCCCTGAAGCTGTTTCAAAAAACAAATCTGGCCTTTTAAACTGACCTTTATAATATCCTGTATTCTTCTTTCAGCAGTTCACAAAAAAAGCTTGATTTCAGTGATAATCCTTCTCATTGTTTCTAGAAAACACAGTCTCAAGTCTTACTCTGCTACACACGAGGAGAGCACTTTGGGGTTTATGGAGCAGCTTCTTACACCCCATCTCGGCTGCAGGATACTGACAACAATGCCATCGAAGGAGTATGTACATTGGTGCTCCCTTTACATCAAGGGAACAGAAGGCCTGGGCAGCATGGCAACGTCCCCCCAAATCACAAACCTACAAAGGTCAGAGCTAGAATGGAAAGCCAAGATTAGTATAAGTTTCTGGTTTATACTCTGGAAATGGTCATGCCAATTTTTCCAGATTATCATAAAGACCACAGATGGAGAACACATGGTATAAAGAAATTCTGCATGAATGATAAATCTCTCCCCAACCCCCTCCATGGTCCACCTGCACACTGTGTCAATTTCCATGTTCCTGTCCAAGAGGAGAATGTGTTTGTTTTAATAACCCTTACTTTTAACATTCTTTGTAAAGAACCCATTTAGTAGGTTCATCAGGGACTCATATAAAGTAGGCCATGTATGGGAGTCAGAGGACAGAGCAGCTTTACTCCATTAGCTTTCTAGAATGTGCACACCTAAAGCTGCCATAATGGTGACCATCAGTGTTGCAATATAAAGATGCACTTGGGGTCCTATCAAGGTTTGCTTAATAATCTCTCCTGACTAAATGTAATTCGGCTGCCTATACTTTTGTAGCTTTTGTCCTCATTTGTCATGTGAAGGTCAGATTCTTATTTCTAGTTTAATGTTGCTCATTCTTTAACCACTGCACCCATCAGTTCTATCTGCCAACAGAGGGAGATCACAATATAGTGCATTATGGCCAAGGATCCCAAATTTGGGGAAGGTCTTTGTAACTAATTATATATTAGACAAGTCTGAAATTTTTCTGAGCCTGTTGAGATGGAAGTTGTAGCACCTAACTGGCTCACAAAACTGTTGAGAGGAAAAATGAGAAAATATAAGTGAAAGTTCTGTGTGAATTATAAAATTTAGCAAATAGCCAATGTGTGTTGGTGAAGAAGATGAATGGAAATAAAACCAAGTGAATAAAGCTTGAAATCAGGTAACGTGATGCCCCCCATTTTATTTTTGTTTTTCAACATTTCCTTAGTGATTCGGGGTCTCTTCTGATTCCATACAAACTTTAGGATTATTTGCTCCAGCTCTTTGAAGAATACCAGTGGAATTTTGATCAGAATAGCATTAAAAGTATAGATTGCTCTAGGCAGTATAGATATTTTAACAATGTTTATTCTTCTGATCCAAGAGCATGGAATATCATCAAGAACACAGCATGGTACTGGCATGAAAACAGACACATAGACCAGTGGAACAGACTAGAGAGCCCAGATATGGACCCTCAACTCTATGGTCAAATAATCTCCGACAAAACAGGAAAAAATATACAGTGGAAAAAAGTCTCTTCAATAAATGGTGCTGGGAAAACTGGGCAGCTATATGTAGAAGAATGAAACTCGACCATTCTCTTACACCATACACAAAGATAAACTCAAAATGGATAAAGGCCTCAACGTGAGAAAGGAATCCATCAGAATCCTAGAGGAAAATATAGGCAGTAATCTCTTCGATATCAGCCACAGCAACTTCTTTCAAGATATGTCTCCAAAGGCAAAGGAAACAAAAACAAAGATGAACTTTTGGGACTTCATCAAAATCAAAAGCTTCTACACAGCCAAGGAAACAGTCAAGAAAACAAAGAGGCAACCCACGGAATGGGAGAAGATATTTGCAAATGACAGTATAGACAAAAGGTTGATATCCAGAATCTATAAAGAACTCCTCAAACTCAACACACACAAAACAGACAATCATCAAAAAATGGGCAGAAGATATGGACAGACACTTCTCCAATGAAGACATACAAATGGCTATCAGACACATGAAAAAATGTTCATCATCACTATCCCTCAGGGAGATTCAAGTTAAAACTACATTGAGATATCACCTTACACCAGTTAGAATGGCCAAAATTAACAAGACAGGAAACAACATGTGTTGGAGGGGATGTGGAGAAAGGGGAACCCTCTTACACTGTTGGTGGGAATGCAAGTTGGTGCAGCCTCTTTGGAGAACAGTGTAGAGATTACTCAAGAAATTAAAAGTAGAACTTCCCTATGACCCTGCCATTGCACTCCTGGGTATTTACCCCAAAGATACAGATGTCATGAAAAGAAGGGCCATCTGTACCCCAATGTTTATAGCAGCAATGGCCACAGTCGCCAAACTGTGGAAAGGACCAAGATGCCCTTCAATGGACAAATGGATAAGGAAGATGTGGTCTATATACACTATGGAGTATTATGCCTCCATCAGAAATGACGAATACCCAACTTTTGTAGCAACATGGACGGGACTGGAAGAGATTATGCTGAGTGAAATAAGTCAAGCAGAGAGAGTAAATTATCATATGGTTTCACTCATTTGTGAAGCATAACAAATAGCATGGAGGACATGGGGAGTTAGAGAGGAGAAGGGAGTTGGGGGAAATTGGAAGGGGAGGTGAACCATGAGAGACTATGGACTCTGAAAAACAATCTGAGGGTTTTGAAGGGGTTGGGGATAGGAGGTTGGGGTACCAGGTGGTGGGTATTATAGAGGGCATGGATTGCATGGAGCACTGGGTGTGGTGCAAAAATAATGAATACTGTTATGCTGAAAATAATGAATACTGTTATGCTGAAAATGTTATGCTGTAGTAATGTTATAATGAATACTGTTATGCTGAAAATAAATGACTGCACAAGCATGAGCCTTCCCTGCTAAAGATTTTTCAGGGCTGAGCCTGGTCTCTGGAAGAAACCTTAACTCAATAGGTCCATGCCACATTGGTGCTTTCTCTGCTCATTCTTGTGTCCTTTTTTGTGTATGTGTGGTAAGAACGCTTATCATGAAATTGATCTCCTTGACATAATTTCAAGTGTACAATACCGCATTGTTAAGTCTATGGACCATGCTGTGTTGTACAGCACATCTCTACAACTTATTTCTCTTGTATAACTGAAACTTTCTTCTGCTTGAACAACAATGTCCCATTATTTCCCCCCTTCTCCAGTCCCTGGCAACTCGCCTTCTAGTCCCTTGCATTCTATACATTTGACTATATTAGATACCTCATCTCAGCAGAATCATACAATATTTGCTCTTCTTGAGACTGGCTTATTTCCCTCAACCAAATGTCCTCAATTTCATGCATGTTGTTACCAACAGTACTATTTCCTTCTTTTTTAAGGCAGAATAACACTCTACTATATGAACATAATCCATTTCCTTTATCCATTCATTTGTTGATGGATATTTAGGTTGTTTCCATGTCTTGGCTATTGTGAACAATGCTGCAACAAACAGAAAATACAGATAGCACTTTGAGATACTCATTTCAACTATTTTAAACATATACCCAGAAGTGGGGGTGCTTGATACATGGCAATTCTATTTTTAATTTTTTTGAGGAAACTCCATCTTGTTTCCCATATTGGTTTTACCAATACAGATTCCCACCTACAGTGTACAAGGAAGGGATCCCTTGTCTCACCTTTGCCAACACTGGTTATATTTTATTTTTGTTTTTATAATAACCATCATTACTGGTATGAGGATCTATCTCACTGTGGTTTTTATCTGCATTTCCCTGATGATGAAGGTTACGAGGCACCTTTTCATATACCTGGTGATCATTCATATGGAGAAATGACCCTGCCCAAGAAATGACTGTTCAATCTCTTTGCCCGCTTTTTAATTAGGTTATTTGTTTTTGCTTTTTGGTTGTTGCTGTTGAGTAGTAGGAATTTCTTGTAGATTTTAGATATTAGCCTCTTATCAGATTTGCAAATGTTTTTTCCTATTCCTTAGGTTGCCTTTTTACTGTTTTGGGTACTTCCTTTGCTGTGCAGAAGATTTTTAATCCAATATAGTACCATTTCTTCATTTTTGTTTTCACTCTCCTGTGCTTAGGGTGTCATAACCAAGATGTCATTGACAAGTATCATGAAGTTTTTCCCTATATTTCCTTCCAGGAGTTTCACAGTTTCAGACCTTACATTCAAGTCCTTACTCCATTTTGAGAAAGGTGAATCTTACAAACAGATGTTTAGTGGAGAAAACAGCCAATCACCAAAGAGTACATTTAAGTATATTTTACATTTTATAAAAATTAAAAACTAAACAACATTAAATATGTAAACTATTAAAGGGATGCATTTATGGTTCATAAAATTATTTTAAAATAGGTAAGAGAATGATGGACACATAAGGAAAAGACTATATGGGTCATTTCAATGGTAGTGGAAATATTCTGGTTTATAAATTGTTAGGTAGGTTTATGGATGTTCATTTTATTATCACACTTACTAACACACATATGTTGTAAACATATTTGTTTCGAAGCCATGCTCCCTTGCTAACAGTAATGTTTCTCTGTAAGACAAGGAAGGAACATGGGGAGAGAGACAGTGGAGACAGGATGAGATGTAACTCAAAGTCCCTTATTTCTGCCCTGGGAAGAGCTACAGAGGGGCATTGTCCCCTATATCCTACTCTGTTTGGATGGCAGTCTTGTTGGATCTGCCTAGATTTAACTGCAGGAGACACTTCTGCCATCAACCCTCCCCCTAAACCAAAGAAAGGATGGAAGGGTCTATGGAACTGAAGTTTGAGACTTTAAAGAATCTTATCTTTAGGGTGAAGGCTGGAAACAGCACCAGTAATATCTTCATTTTGCCTCACACCGTGACTACTAGCAAATAAAGGGCATTGAGAATCCTATTGTTCTATGCCCCTCTAACATAATCAGATTTCTGTTGCACTGACATTTTTAAAAGTAGAATCAGAGAAAAAAAATTATAAATAAAAGTAGAACCATAATATGGCCTGGGCTAGGGTGGTAACAGAGCATAAAAATGGCAGATCAAAGACAAATGTGCTTGAAACAGTACCTAGAATAATAAATGAATTTAATACATGTTTTTACTTTATTATGATTTTGTTAATCATGTAAGTATGACATATCTGTGTGTCATGCTTATATGATACCTACACATGCATGCATTCATTCATATAGTTCATTATGAATGACACGTGATAGGCACTATTCTTAGGCAACAATGAGTAGAAACTCTAGCTTTAGCTTATATGATACCTACACATGCATGCATTCATTCATATAGTTCATTATGAATGACACGTGATAGGCACTATTCTTAGGCAACAATGAGTAGAAACTCTAGCTTTTCCTATTAATGCACTTAAAATCCCCAATTCTCTCACTGTTCCATCATGCTTCATGTCTTCATCTGTCTCCTAAGCATCATCTTCTGATTCACAGAATCCTTCTGGATCCCATGATGATTACAACAGTTATCATGCTCTCCTCTTTTTCTCAGTTTTATTTTGAAAATTAAAGGTTTTCTATATAAGAACAAACATTTGATGTCTCTCTAATTTGAATGTTGATATATTCTTCCCTTATCTCCTCATCTTTCTGCCTTTGTAGCTGCAGAGTTCAAGGATAAAAATGGAAACCTAACAGTCACTGGGGTGCAATTTGTAGAGAAGTCTTTTACTGATAAGACTGTTCAGGGACACATGTTAAGAGAGGAAAGGAGTTAAACAGAATGTCATCTGGGGTCCCTTCAAAGCCTGTGGTCTCGCCAGCTCCTTGGGAATAATGACTGACCTGCCTCATTCATCTTTATATTTCAAGTCTCCAGAGCACAGAGTTCCTGAACTTTCCACACAACAAATGTCTGTTAATTAAATTAGTGAATTAATATATGAATAGATGTTTACAAAGAAATTTTTCACTGATGTCTGGCAGAGAGTACAAATAATCTGCCTGAGGGATTGAAAGAGAAAAGAAAGTGTTACCTACCTCATTCCCAGTGCTTCCCCAGTGTACACAATCAGCCATTTACTTACATTGCCTAGGGCTTCTCCACATTATAATTAATTTCATTGATTCCTAGAACAGTGTAAGGTAAAGGGACACTAGAGGTAACCTGTCCCAGGCAAGACAGTCTAGCATCCATTATCAACAACTTCACATCAGAGTGATTTAACAGGATAAGGTTTCATGTCTTTCCCATCGCGTACTCTCGTGCAGGTTCAGTGGCGTGGAGAGAAACAAGGCCCCTTTCATCTAGACTCAACCATACTTCATGTCCTGATAGTCTCCCAGTGTAACCAAGCAGAGGAAAGAGTGAGCAGCTTTGTGCAGATTTCATCATCCAGGGATGGAACTGGAATTATACCAATGTTCATTGGCCAGAATTCAGTCCTATGCTTCTCCTAACTTGTAAGGGAAGAAGGTGGGCTAGCTCAGTGACTGGTAAGGAAAGAGAGCTCACTAATTCAATATCCTGCCCGTATCTGCCACATCACATGCTGAGGCATAAATCCTTTCAGCACACTTGACCATGGGGGGACCAGACATCTGATTCAGTGCACCCAAGGGCATTGAACATACTATTCTGTGAGATTTCCATTTTATTCTTGGATGGGATTATTAGAAAATTCTTTTTATCCACTATTCACCTGAGTAACACTGAACAATATACTGTGAAAGAGAGAACACTTGCTGTAGAACTCCTCTTCCCTGAGTTATAACCCCCACTTTTCAGTTACGAGGTATGTGCTTTTAGGTAAGTTACTGCAACCCTCATAGCCTGACAGTCCTCATCTATAAAAGGGGGGAAATAATACTTCCCCCAGTAAAAATGTTGAGTAAGTTCATTAGAGAGTTCCTGTTTAAGGAAGCTGCCCAGCACATGCCAATCCCTTTCCTCTTTAATTTGCCCCCATTTACTTTGGTCCAGGATTATCACCCAATAATATTCTCTCCAGCTTCCAAATGAGAGCCATTCAGATTATTAAACACAGCCATGGTGTCATCATTCATGGTCTACCCCAACCAAAATGGACCAGGCTCCTTCAACAGTCAGGAACTTGACATAGCTTATGATCCTTCAGTGATGACTCTACAGAGAGTCAAGATGATCCCCAAAGTATGACAGACTTCATCCATATTTCCTTAGGGAAAAACATGACCAGAGAGGTAAAGTGGTTGGCCTGAAGTCACTCAGGCAGTTACGAGAAGACAATAACCTAGAAGCCAAACCCCCCAACTCCCTCTTCTGTCCTTTTTACCTGTTCCTTCCTTATCCTCCCACATGCCCAAGACAGCCACTATGTGCTTTTATAGTTGCTTTTAAGCCTCAAAATAAGACTTCTTTTTACATGGTCTTGCTATAATTGAGTCATCAGCATAACTCATGAAAACAAAACTGTGCCTTTTTAATTAGTGTCTTGAATGTGAATGAATGGTTCATTATTCTTTCCCATCTCAAGCTGAGATCATTATTAAAGTCTGAAGAAATAATGAATAGCCAGACAGTGAAATTCTGAAATTCTCCACAATGTGGAGAGGGTCACTTTTCCTCCATGGATCCCAGAGCACAGGGGTGACATGGAAGGCTCGGTTTTCTGACCAAGCAGCCGGTGTACAGTGGGAAACCAAAGGAAGCTCCCAAAAATTGGGCTGGGGGCATCCTCAGGGAAAGATCTACCATTCAGAGAACAGACTCCTACTGAGACTCATCTGGGTCTCATTTAAGATTTTTTTAGAGGGTTGCTGTTATGGACTGAATTGTCTTCCCCCAAAACTCATATATTAAAGCCCAAACTCCCAAAGTGACTTCAGGCAGAGACAAAGTCTTTCAAGATATTGAAGGTTAAATGAGGTCATAAGAATAGGGCCCTCTCCCAATATAAGATGTCCCTACGCTGACACCAGGGAGGTGTACACAAGATGAAAGACTGTGTGAAGACACAGAAAGAAGGCAGCCACCTGTAAGCCAAGAATGGAGGTCCCAGGAGGAAACCAACCTGCCAGTACCTTGATCTTAGATGCCCACCTTCCAGAACTGTGAGAGATTAATTTCTGTTGTTGAAGCTACCCAGCCTCTGATATTGTATTATGGCTGCCCTAGCTGACAAATTCAGGTGGTTATTGGATTTAGACAAATAATTAATCTACTCTGAGCCCAATTATCTTGACTCTGGATCAGATAATTCAGTCACCTTTTGTTCATCCTCTGTAAATTTTTGAGGATCTACTATGTACCAGTTCCTATTTTCAGGGCTAGGCATCCAAGATAACTAAGATATAGTCTTTGACTTCAAATATATGATGCAGATGTGAATGAAAAGTGACTTCAATGCAGTATGAGTTCATTCAGTGAGGCTGGTTGGCTGCTTTCCCAATGTTCAAGGAAGTCTTTGAAGAGGAGTTGATGTTTAAAATTTCTAGTCTTGGAAATTGAGAGGACGCTTCCTGTGTATCTTGTTGGTCAGGAGGAGAAACTTTTGGGAAGAGTGTTTATCAGGTTGAAAGGTGTGGAGCATCCAACAGCAGAGAGAATTGGAGGCTGAGTCCAGACACATGCGATATGGGTCTGATACACCATAGTGTGTATTCTACACCAACGGGTTCTCAGACCCAGTAGTGCTCATCTTTCCTGTTCTGGCATCAATCCCAGGGAGGCTGGCCCTGCAGGTTCCTGTACCAGCTGGTTTCTAGCTATACTCGGACAATGGGGAATGTGGGAGTGGGGAGCACTAAGTATATGGAGGAAGCCAGGAGGATTATTCCCCATTCATCTCTACATCATATGGCCAGTTGGCATGGCTGTTATCTCCTCTATGCCTCCATCATAGGACTCACCTTCCTCTCATGGGTCTAGATTTCAGGTTACATTGGTCCCTGAGGGCCAATAACACTGCCTCTCCTCCTGCCTCTGGCCCTCTGGCCTATGGATGATGTCAGTGCCCCCCATCACCAATCTCTGGGTTGCTTCTGTCCCTTGCCTGCCTTCTCAGCAATGCGATGACCTCCATAACTAACTCCCTGCATTCAAGATCCTCTGTATTCAATACTCAGGTGTCCCCATTAGGCGTGCCTGAGACATCTTGACAAAGATCTTGGACTTTATTCTTAGCTGATGAGGAGTCCTAGAAGGTACACACACATTTCAGTGACCTATCAGATACCTTCTAAGGAGATGACTCTGGCTACAGGGTGGCATATGGATTACAAGGAGGACACTAGAGATGGGGAGACCAGTGAGGGGAGCAAAGAAAAAGTACTGGGGAGCCATATGTGGGGCTTAAAGCAGAACAGGTAAATGGCAGGCTGAGCTGAGAACATGAGCAAAGATTTCCTCTGTAAGTCTTAACACTCTTATTTTTGTCACCTCTGACATCCTTACTATCACCTAGCAGCAAGTAAGTATAATGTGAAGCTCAAGGCCCTGGAAGTCCAAGCAGGTGGGTTCAAGTACTTGCTCTGCCCCTGGTAGACTCTGTGACTTTGGACAAGCCAATTATAGTAGGTACTCCACACGTGTCTACTTACAAAATTAACCTTCTGTTATCGAGTTGTACAATCACCTTGCAGGATAGGCCCTTCTCATACTCTCCTTCCGTTTTAAGAAAAAAAATAAAAGAGGGAGATTCAGGAATCAAGGAGGTTAAGCAATTTACCCAAGAAGAGTTCTCAAGTAATGGAAACAGGAATCAAATCCAGGTCTGTGGAACCCTGATGCCTATAATGAAAACCCATCTTACTACTTACTGCTTACCTACCTCACTTTCCTTTTTTTTGTTGTTGTTGTTCAAATATTCTTTTTAATTTTTTTAATTTTTAAAATAATTTATCAGTTGTGTGTAGCATCCAGTGCTCATCATGTCATGTGCTCTCCTTCATGCCCATCCTCCCCTCCTCCCCTCCAGCAACCCTCAGTTTGTTTCCTAGAGTTAAGAGTCTCTAATGGTGGGGCACCTGGGTGGCTCAGTGGGTTAAAGCCTCTGCCTTTGGCTCAGGTCATGACCCCAGGGTCCTGGGATCAAGCCCGACATCGGGCTCTCTGCTCGGCGGGGAGCCTGCTTCCTCCTCTCTCTCTGCCTGCCTCTCTGCCTACTTGTGATCTCTGTCTGTCAAATAAATAAATAAAATCTTTTTTTTTAAAAAAAAAAAAAAGAGTCTCTAACGGTTTGTCTCCCTCTCTGATGACTTCCCATCCGGTTTTCCCTCCCTCTGATCTTCTGTGCTGTTTGACTTTTAATCAGAGTACGTTTCCAGTCGGAAGTAGCTGCAAAACTTGTCTGATATGTTTGTCTTATTTGGGACATGAGGAAACCAGGATAAGAGCTCACTGCTCTTCCCAGGTGCTAAGTGACCTTTTCTAATTTCAAGATTTTCATGTTTTTGTCCTTGTCTACTGTCCTTTGGACTATCTTTCAAAGCTTATCATTTTCCCACAGACTTATAAGGAAAGATTATTTATTTTCAATCAACAAAAAGAATCACAAACAAAAAATGCTTCTTCTCCAAAGGCAGGCATTCTTGTCTTTTGCCCACTAGTGAAGAACCCTGACATTGAACAGGGTATTTTTATAGGTAGACAGAGGGGTGGGACGCCTGGGTGGCTCAGTTGGTTAAGCAGCTGCCTTCCACTCAAGTCATGATCCCAGCGTTCTGGGATGGAGTCCCACATTGGACTCCTTGCTCGGCGGGGAGCCTGATTCTCTCTCTGCCTCAGCCTGCCACTCTGTCTGCCTGTGCTTGCTCTCTCTCAGCTCTCTCTCTGACAAATAAATAAATAAACTCTTAAAGGGGGGGGGCGCCTGGGTGGCTCAGTGGGTTAAGACAGAGGGGTTTGCCCTCCAAAGCCCAATCTTCAAATCCAAAGCCCTAAAAGGTAAAATAATTCTCACAGAACATCCTACTTTGGGTTGTGACTTCTACCTTAGTACTTATTTTGCTTCGTGATACCACTTTACCTCTTCAAATTATCTTCAAAGTACTAACTCTTTAGAGAGTTAAATGAGAGCATGTCTTTCAGTTATCCAGTAAAAACCCAACTGTGAATAGCTGTGCCCCCTTCTCTGCTCAATATTGCATGGCATGCATTTTCTTTCTTATGTTCCCCCTCGATATTTCATGATATCTCTTTGGGGGGTGACCCACTTTGTAACAGATAAAGGCATCATGATTTTAATTTTGGCAGAGTTTACACCAGCAGTTTTTGGCTAGGCACAGTGGGAATTATGGGAACTAAAGCTACTGACTGCCTCCCCATCATTGGCAGCCCTTGTTTGCCATAAAAAGAGATGAAATCATAATGTATATCTCATTCTGTGGTTAACCAGGAGATGGTCTAGGACCGTTCTAAGACTATTCGGGGCAGGTGACTTTCCTGTCCCAGGGCCTCATCTGTGAAATGAAGAGGTCAAGCAAAGAGGTGCTACGCTTTCAGCACTGAGTTTATGATTCCCCAATTTCTATGAAATACGTTTCTGCTTTAAAGCACAGTCTCTAAATGAGTCCATCCCCAAGGACGGCACTGAAATGCAGCTAAATGCCAAGGTGTCTGATGGTTGAGTACAAAATCCATTATCCCAGAATATTCAAGGAGAATTGGAAGGTTCCATGAGAAAGTAGCCAGCAACCTTGCTCATGATTGTGAGGAGGAGAGGGGGACAGAGATCATGCGCCAGCTCTGGGAGCTGGGTTGTAAACGAGGGTGCGTTCACTGAATGAAATGCTTGCCAGAAGTGGGACCCATAAATATTCCACGACACCCAATTGATTTCTCAAAATGAGTTCCATTCCTCATTTGTAAATCAAGCCCATGAGTCTCCTGGCTGCTCTTCTGGCTCCGCCATCCATTCCTCTGTGTCTGGGCTGATTTTCCTGCTCCCATAAAACAATCAACTGCCATCTACTTCCCTTTGACAAAACCAAGAAGACTGAAGTTTTCTAGCATGTGGTTTATAAAATAGCCACAGCAAGTGGAGTAGGACATTGAGGCCAAGGAAGGTGATGATAATGGAGGGAGTGCCAGATCTGCCTAATGCTTGAGTCCAGACTCTTCACAGAGAATGCTTCTACACTCTTTCAAGTCACGGCATACAGAAGAATGTTAATATCTGGCCAACACGGTGGAATGAATGAATGGGAATGCTTGACACTGGAGGAAATGGGCAGAGCTTCTGGCTGCCGGGTAGCTCACCCTCAGGGTAAGGAAATCAGTAGGGCAGCACACCTGTTGTATCAGCCAGAGAGGTTATACCTGTGGTTGTAATCAGTGACCAAAATCTCAGTGGATTAACACAACCAAGGTTTAGTTCTGATTTGGGTCTTTGCCTAAGTAGGCATTCCAAGGAGCAAATGGCAGTTGAAGGAGTGTCTCAGGGATCACAGCTCCTTCTCTCTTATGGTTCTACCATCCTCTAGACACTCCTGGGAACCTTCCACTAGGAGCTTTATAGACGGCACATCGACAAGCAAGTAGAGGTGATGAAGAATATCAGTGGGTATCTTAAACCAGGAATCCACCGCTCCCTCCCTTATTCCACTGGCTGGACACCAGCCATATGTCCTGTATGACAATGGACTCTGCACCCTTGACTGTTAACAAGGAGTGAACAGGTCCCTAAGCATCTGGCCGGTCTCTGCCACACACATAACACATCCAGCCTCCTTCTAGGTCTCTCAGAGGGAAATACAGTCCGTGATGCACAACACCGCATCACCTGGGAACTTTTTGAAAACACAGAAGTTCAGGCTTCGGGATCTACATTTTAATAAGATTCCCCAGATGATCTTGTTTTTAGAAACACTGCCCCCAACGCTCACACCTGTCAGCATCACCAAAACTGCTGAACCCACTGAAGCAGCAAAGAATTTTAATCAGTAAGACTTTTCTAGAACTATGATCCCCCTACTCAAAAGGACTGAATGCATAAAAGAACCCATATTTATTAACCAACTATTTTATGTCAGGTACAAAACACAGCACACACATTATATCATGTAAGAGTTATCATAATCCCGAGGAGGGGTTGTGTTTTTTTGCTCACTGGGAAAGTGAGCAAAGACAACTGTGATAGGTAAAGACACTTAACTCAAGATCACGTGGATGATTAGTGAGACAGTGAGAAGGCATCTAGAACTATGGGATTGGTAGTCTGGTATTCTCCACACTCTGCTGGGCAGTAACTTAGCAACATTTCAAGATTGTTCATTTGAAAATGGTCCACAAGATATATCTCCAAAGGCAAAGGAAACAAAAGTGAAAATGAATTTTCGGGACTTCATCAAGATCAAAAGCTTCTGCACAGCAAAGTCAACAGTCAACAAAACAAAGAGGCAACCTACAGAATGGGAGAAGATATTCGAAAATGAGATTCTGTATTCACTATACAGACAAAGGGCTGATATCCAGGATCTATAAAGAACTCCTCAAACTCAACACAAACAAAACAGACAATCATGTCAAAAAAGGGGCAGAAGACATGAACAGACACTTGTCCAAAGAAGACATACAAACGAATAACAGACACATGAAAAAATGTTCATCATCACTAACCATCAGGGAGATCCAAATCAAAACCACATTGAGATACCACCTTAAACCACTTAGAATGGCTAAAATCAACAAGACAGGAAACAACAAGTGTTGGAGAGGATGTGGAGAAAGGGGAACCCTCTTCCACTGTTGGTGGGAATGTGAGCTGGTGCAGACACTTTGGAAAACAGTGTGGAGATTCCTTAAGAAATTAAACATAGAGCTACCCAATGACCCTGCAATTGTACTACTGGGTATTTGCCCCAAAGATATAGATGTCGTGAAAAGAAGGGCCATCTGTACCCCCATGTTCATAGCAGCAATGGCCACAGTTGCCAAACTGTGGAAAGAACCAAGATGCCCTTCAACGGACAAATGGATAAGGAAGATGTGGTCCATATACACTATGGAATATTATGCCTCCATCAGAAAGGATGAATACCCAACTTTTGTAGCAACATGGACGGGACTGGAAGAGATTATGCTGAGTGAAATAAGTCAAGCAGAGAGAGTCAGTTATCACATGGTTTCACTTATTTGTGTAGCATAAAGAATAACACAAAGGACATGGGGAGATGGAGAGGAGAAGGGAGTTGGGGGAAATTAGAGGGAGAGACTAACCATGAGAGACTGTGGACTCTGAAAAACAGTCTGAGGGTTTTGGAGGGCCCAGGGGTGGGAGATTGGGTGAGCCTGGTGGTGGGTATTATGGAGGGCACACATTGCATGGAGCACTGGGTGTGGTGCATAAACAATGAATTCTGTAACACTGAAAAGAAATTTTTAAAATAAATAAAAATTTAAATAAATAAATTAATTAAAATGGCCCACAAGGGGAGCGCTTGGGTGACACAGTTCATTAAGCCACTGACTCTTGCTTTCAGCTCAGATCATGATCTTAGGGATGTGAGGCTCAAGTTCCAAGACAGGCTCTGTGCTCAGTGCAGTCTGCTCAAGATTATTTCTTCTTCTCCCTCAGTCCCTCCAGCCTTGCTCTCTCTCTCTCTCTCAAATAGACAAAGTCCTTAAAAATAAATAAAATAAGACAAAATTAAATGGTCTAGAAGGTAACTTGCAAAGGGCTCTAGAAACAAGTGATTGGGAGCAGAAAATGAAATGCTCAATAGAAGTTTCAAACATGCAAATTTAAAATTTTTGAATTATTCAGTGGGAAAAAAATAGATTTTCTGAAAGTTATATTAAAAAGAAAAAGAGGAGAGAGAGATCTTACAGGCTGTTCCAGTTAATTTTAACCTCAGTGAGAAAGATGACATTCCTCCTGTGCATACAATTAGACACCCAGGAGAGTTAGGACACCCTGTCTCATGGCTGATTTCCATGAGAATTGTATGGCTGGTGGAGATAATTACAAAATTAAATCTCATGCCAATATGAACAAGAGAAAAAAAATGCACCACTGATATTCTGGTAGTTCAAGGACATGGCAGATGGAGGTACACTGACCTCTCTCTGGTCCTTCCCAGAAATCACCACCACTCTAGTCTCTGGAATGACTGTTCAGCCCTGCCTCCTTTTTTTTTTTTTTTTTTTTTTTTTTTTTGGTAGTATTTGTTTACTCCTCCAGTAATTATTTGCACCTTATTGTGACAAGGTTGGAGTTTATAGTGATCTTAACAAGCAGGGCATTTCTTGTTTTCAAAAGTAAGCAAGCATGAGAATACTCGGAAAGATAATTGAAAGGGAGATCCCTAAGCCCCATCCCCAGAAGTTTTGCTTCAGTATATCTGGACTGATAATCAGAATGCTTAAAAAAAATGGCTTAGCATGCCCCATACAATGCAGTACTCCTCAAGCATTTAAAAAGAAGGGAATGCTGGCATATGCTCTAACATGGGTAAAACCGGAGGACATCACACTGACTGCAATAAACCAGTAACAAAAAGACAAATACTGGGGCATCCAGGTGGCTCAGTTGGTTAAGCATCTGCCTCTTGGTTTTGGCTCAGGGCATGATCACAGGGTCCTGACACGGAGCTGTGCATGGAGCTCTGTGCTCAGCGGGGAGTCTGCTTGCAATTCTCCCCCACTCCTTCTCCTTTCCCTCCCCCTCTATCTCCCTCTGCTCACAAGCTCTCTCCCCCTCTCTAAAATAAATAAAATCTTTTTTTTTTAAAAAAAAGGAAAATGCTATATAATTCCTCTCATAAGAGGTATCAAAAACAGTCAAATTCATAGAATCCAGAAGTGGAATCGTGGTTGGCAGGGGCTGGGGATAAGGATAAACAGGGTATAACTGACCAATGGGGCTTAAGGTTCCAGTTATGGAAGATGAATACTCTCTCAAGACCTGTGGTACTGCGCTGTCTCTAAGTCCACAATCCTGTCTTGCTCATCAATTCCTGTTCAGGTGGATTGATCTTGGGGCACGTGGGTGGCTCACTTGTTTAAGTGTCTGCCTTCAGCTCAGGTCATGATCCGAAGTTCTGGGATTGAGCCTCATGTCCAGGCTCCCTGTTCAGTGGACAATCCCCTCCCCCGTCTTGGGCTCCCTCTCTTTCTCTCTCAAATAAATAAATAAAATCTTTAAAAAAAAATGAAGGTGGATCTTATCTTAAGTGTTCTTACCACAATAAAATATAAATTTTTAAGGAGCCTAGGTGATATCCACACAGGTGGTCCATGGGCCACACCTGGAGAAGTGTGAATGCTTTCTCCTCCATTGCAGCCCCTTCTCCAGAGCTGGTCACTCTTCAGTGTCATTACGGCAGGGTCCTGGTTCTTACCCTCTTACTCCCTAGAGCCTAGCTCCATGCCCCCAACCTCGGAAACAATAACTTTTAGTCTGTCATTCTCAACAAACGTTTGTCTTATGAACGAAATAAGGAATGAGAAGATAAAATAAAGAAGGACATGGGACGCCTGGGTGGCTCAGTTGATTAAGTGGCTGCCTTCGGCTCAGGTCATGATCCCAGCATCCTAGGATCAAGTCCCGCATCAGGGTCCTAGCTCAGCAGGGAGCCTGCTTCTCCCTCTGCCTCTGCTGCCCCTCTGCCTGCCTGTGTGTGCTCTCTCTCTCTCTCTCTCTCTGACAAATAAATAAATAAATAAAATCTTTAAAAAAATAAATAAATAAAATAAAAAAGGACATAATAGACAAAGGAATAAATGAATGTCAGATACCAGGGCTTCAGGGTAACATACTGTAAGGTGTGCCCCTGTGTTCTGGGACCTGCTAAAGAATGAATCAACATACGTCATGGTCCCTGTGTGACATAATTCTGAGACAAAGCATATTTTCCTGTATTTTGTGTGTGTTGTGTGTGTGCTAAACAATATTGAGATTTGACAAAAATAACTGGTCCACCTGTTCTGAGAACTATCTTCTCCTAGAAAATAAGGCTAAACACACAGTTTGCTTATTCCTTCAAATATTTAGGCATACATTCATTTGACAAATATTTATCAAACAACTATAATGAGCGAGCTACTAGGGATACAAAAATCTAGACTTTCACTGCCTAGCAGAGGAGATGAGCACAGAAGTCCATCAGTGCGGTGATGTGTACCAAGGATTGTGGTTAGTGGGAGCAGTTTCTCCTGGGATTAATGGAAGCCCAGAAATAGAGAAGTCAGGGGGCACCTGGGTGGCTCAGTGAGTTGATCAACTGACTCTTGGTATCAGCTCAGGTCGTGAGCTCATGGGTCCTGGGATCAAGCCCTGCATCGGGCTCCACATTCAGTGGGGAGTCTGCTTGAAGATCCTATCCCTCTGCCCAACCCTACTCATGCACTCACCTCTCTCTCTCTCTCAAATAAATAAATAATCTTTTAAAAAAAGAAAAGGAAGGAATGAGTCATTTCTACCTGCAGCGTAAGTCCCACAGTGTGCGTAACAAACCTGATGCTCACGCTAAGATGTAGAAGATAATTAGATCTAGATCTGCTGGGGAAATGGATCAGAATGGATCAGTAAACATTTCTGACAGAGAAGACAGGCTAAAGAATGGTCCAGAGACAGAAAGAGGCTGGTGCCCATGGAGTGGTGAGTATTTTGTCTTCTCTGGAGCACAGGATTTAAGAAATAAGTCTGGAAAGGTTAGTAAAAGCCAGAAAAGTCAATGCATCATTTTTTAAATTTAATTTTATTTTTTCAGTGTTCCAAGATTCATTGTCTATGCACCACACCCAGTGCCCCATGCAAAACGTGCCCTCCTTAATACATCATCTTGATATGGCACTCAGACTTGAGAATGACAAGACAAGTTTCACACTTTGGAAGGCTGCCTGTGGTAACACAGTCAAAGCAAACCTGGAGGCAAAAGGTTTCTGTGGACACAGAGAGCCATTGGTAAGCCATTGCATTTGACTGTTGGAGATGATGAGGCTGGCAACCCAAGTGTTGTGGGTAAAATTATGTCCCCCCAAAAGATAAATTCAAGTCCTAATCCTCCTTATATGTGAAGCTGATTTTAAGTCTTTGCAGATGTAAGTAAGTGAAAATGAGGTCTTACTGGATATGGGTGGGCCCCAATTTAATGACTGGTGTCCTCAGAAGAAGAGGGGAATTGGGACATACAGATACCTGCAGGGACAAGGCCATGTGACAATGGACACAGAGGTTGCAGTGACAGTTCTACAAGCTGGAGGGTGCCAAGGACGGTTAGCAACCAGCATCAGCAATGACTGGACCAGAAAGAGCCTTCAGAGGGAGGATGGCCTGCCCACACCTCGACATCAGATCTCTGGCCTCCAGAACCACCACAGAATGAAGCTCTGCTGTTTTAAGTTTCTGGTACTTTGTTATGGCCTCCCTAGGAACCCAATAGGAAAGGAAACGGTAATAGTGAACAGAGGAGAAGAGCATAGAAACTTCAGGAAATAGAAACTTCTGGACTCAGGTAAACTTGGAAAGGGGGTTTAGGAAACATGGCAGACCCAACACTTCATGCTTTCCTCAATGTGGAATGCAGTTGAGTGTGAAAATCTGAGCGATTCCCTGCAGAAAGCAGCTTATGGAAGGCATTCACACCATGGGTAGGGGCAGGCTTGAGGCAGGGTCTCTAGCCCCAGGAGAGGAAGACATGACTGGAGAGCAGAAGGCCTGCTGCGTGACTCTGGAGGGACAAAGGCACACTCGTCAGGACTGCTTGCTGAGTAAGTCAGGAAACAGACGTGCCTCCTGCCTCTCCTGGAGCACTGATGGGTTTTCCTTAAGGTTTGACAAATACATTGTATTCCACAGAGTGTTGCATCCTCGGCTGGGACAGGCCTGTCCTCCCCAAGGCTCTCTGCTCCTGGAACCCCATCATGGCCAGTCTCTTCCCTCCTGCCCCCCGGAGCACATCTTGCTGGGGTCCCTTCCGCTTTGGCTCTGTCACTGCTGCCCTTCTCAGCAGCTGATTAGCCTCTTCATTTCACTCCCTACCTCCAGTGTTTGGTTTTGAGTTTCTTTCTGATTTGTTTTGTTTTGTTTTGTTTTTTTAAGCCCAAATCCACTGTCCATAGGCAGTCCAGAGATTTCTTTGCATAGACAAATCTGATGGTGGAGCGGCTCTGAAGACTGCAGGAGGGAGTCTGGCTGGCTCTGGCCGACATGCCCTTCCACACCCAGACTCTGGGCCCTCTGGTCCAGTCTCTGCCTTGCAGCCATAAGTCCTGCTTTTAATCCCACAACTCATGGTTGTTCGAGCTTCATCTTAGCGTTCTTACTACTCTGTTCCCTCTGCCCAGATTGACTGGCTCATCTGTGTTGAACTCCTATTATTGTTCTTTTTTTTTTTTTTTAAGATTTTACTTATTTATTTGAGAGCAAGAGAGAAAATTGGAGGGAGGGGGCGAAGAATCTGCAGCAGACTCCACACTGGGCACAGAGCTCGACGCGGGACTCAATCCTATGACCACAAGATCATGACCTGAGCCAAAACCAAGAGTTGCCTGCTCAACTGACTAAGTCATCCAGGTGCCCCTCTTATTAATGTTCGTAAGTGTCACCTCCTCTAGGAAGTTTACACGATTCCTAGCCCCATGTAAGAATGGACCACCTTCTCCTCTGAACACTCCCTGAGGACATTTCTAGCAATGTCTCCATAATCCTGAGCTATGTGTGGGAAAACTCTCTCATTAGGTAGACTACAGACACATAAGAAATACGACTGCATCCCTTTTATCTTTTCAAGCCAAACCCAGCAAACTGGTACACAGTAGGCTTTCAAAAATGTGATGCATGAGAACCACAAAACTCTTTTAGATCATACTGAAAGCCTGTGTCCCTAGGGGAAAGCATTTGATGTGAGCACCTGGGATTCTCCTTTCTGGGCCAGGTGATTTAGGAGCTGGAGGATTTATCGGTCTTCATGTCCCGGGTATCACCTCTGCATTCAGCTTCACTGATCAAGAAAATGAATTCGATCCTGGATCTCCATTGTCCCAAGAGCAGCTTGCCAGGAAAAGTCGTTAATGCGGTAAATTATCTTCCCAGCTGTTAATACCGTGTTCCCATCTTGTTTCCCTTCTTTTAGTTCAGCTGAGCCTCACTCTGCTCAGTGATATTTATATGAATATCTTCATTTCACCAGTTCCATTGTCCATCTGTTTGGCGGAGGGCTGAACCACCAGGCTGTGGCCAGGCATGGGGACAGGAGGCAGACCAGTGGTAACTTCTCCCCAGAGAGAAAGGCAGCTCCCTTTCCTGTTTTCCTGCGCCTGCTTACTGCTGACATGCAGCCTGGCAGACACGACACAGGGGAGTAGAAAGAGCATCCTGTAGGAGAAGGTCAGAACATCGGGGGCATGAGTCCTCTCTAAATCGGAGGCACCCCATGAAAGCTAAGTGGGGAACACAAAGGTAGCATTGGCTTCTCCCTCACTTGACAAGCCACATTTAACAAACATGCATGCCTTCATTCATTCAAAAAACTTCTATGATGGGCCTTGAGGGGTCAGGCCCTGAGCACCAGAGATGCAAAGTAGTCCCTGAATTCACATCTCTTCTACACTGTGAGGTCAACAAATATCTCTTGTGTACCCACTGTATACCAACCACCGTTCTAAATCCTAGGGGTGAAGCACTCATCAAGAGGAAAGCCACAGCCTCGAAGTCAAAGGATGTATTCAAGTTGAAGGCAGAATGATGACGGGATCGAGAGAAAGAACTTTCCAAGCAAAAGAACAGCTCTTGCAAAGCCTCTGGGACAGAAAGGAGCTTGACATGCCCAAGGGACAGAGAAAAGGTAGTGTGACAAAAGTGAGCACTGGGGGCTGGGGGAGGTGAGGCCTAACAGCGGGCAGCGGCCATGGTATGGCTCTTGGATCTTACTCTAAGTAGCATGGGAAGACACTGAATGGTTTTAGAGAAATGCTGGCATTAACTGAATCATCTTTAGAAAGATTGCTTGGGGTGGGGGGGTTGCTGTCTGGGTGGCTCAGTCGGTTAAGCCTCTGCCTTTGGCTCAGGTCATGATCTCAGGGTCCTGGGATCAAGCGCCGCATCGGGCTCCCGGCTCAATGGAGAGCCTGCTTCTTCCTCCCCCTCTCCACCCCGCACCCCACTCATGTATGTGCTCACCAGATCTCTCACCCAAATAGATAAATAAAATTAAAAGAAAAAAAAAATCACTTGGCCCGCCCCTGTGTGGAGAATGGGCTGCAGAGGAAGAGGCAGGGAAGCCAGCTAGAACTATTGTTTCTGTCAAGGTGAAAAATGGGGTGGCCTGAGTGTGGGGTTGTTGCTGTGGTGAGCTGTATTTTGCAGTAAAATGGACAGGACTTCCTAATGACAGACGACGGGTTCTGCACCAAAGAGGGAGCAAGCCTAACTAACTCTGAGGTCTGCAGCCTGAGCAACTATGTGGACAGCAACACCACTGACCGAGGCAGGGAAAGCTGGAGAGTGGGAAGCAGATTCGGAGAGGAAAATCAATATGTCCATTATGGACGCGTCAGGTTTGAGATGCCGATCGGACATGCCAGGGGAGATGTCAAGTGTGGGATCAGGCTCCAAGGGTGAGGGAGAGGAGGTGGCAGCCGGGGGGGGGGGGGGGGCGCACAGGAGAGGCAGGAGCCCTGCACAGATGGAAATGGAACTCATACCGTGGAGAGCATCTGCCATACGTCAGGCTTTAGACTTCAGATCTCCCGTGCGTCATCTCACGGCACCCGCGGTGACAAGGGAGCTGCTTTTCCCCCAGTGATTCAGAACCGGAAAGTGTGAACATTGCCGTCTGCTTGCATCCATGCCTCGGCTCTGCTGTTTTGTCTGTGTGACTTTGAGCAAGTGTCTCTACCTCTCTAGGTCCTGCTTTTCCTCATCTGCAGACCGGGAATGGTAATATGACCTTTATGAGAAATAAAAGAGGCAATGCACGTAAGTATGAAATCACAACACGCATCCGCATTTACAAAGGGAGGGGCCTCATAGTTATCGGTGTTGATGATCCTTATGTTGTGGGTTGAACTGCATTCCATAAACCGTATGTTCCGTTCCAAACGCCCCGTCCCTGTGACCTGAACTTAATTTGGAAATGGGAATCTTTGTAGATGTAACAAAGCTCAGATGGGGTCACACCGGATATTGGTGGCTACTAAGACAATGACTGGTGTCCTTAGCAGAAGAGAGGACTCTGGCCACAGAGACATGCCCGGGGAGAAGGCCATGTGAAGCAGAGGCAGAGACTGGAGGTGTGCGGCCACAGCCAGTGGGGCAACCCCCGACAGCAACCAGCAGTGTTTGAGAGAAGGGCATGGCAGAGAACCCCCCGCCCCTGAGTCTCAAGGAGGAACCAGTCCTGCCGACACCTTGATTTCAGACCTGTGGCCTCCAGAACAGTGAGGGGTACATTTCTGTTGCTTTAGGCCACCCACTCTGCGGTATTTTCGTCCCGAAGCTAAAGGAAGAAATGGAAGCTCCGAAGGGGTGGCGGTGCTCTCTGAAGGTCATGCGGTGAAAAGTCGGCTCCCCTGAACTCACAGCAGAGCAACGTGCTGCCGTCCTGCGGCCCCTGCACACTGTCAAGCACACTGTAAGGAGCTGGGCTTGCGAATGATTCAACCATGCCTCGTCTCCGGGGAGACAGAAAACCGAGCACAGCGAGCGAGGCTTTGCCATCCACGAACCAAGAAAGGTCACGGGAGCGCGGAGAGAGCGAGCCAGAGCCATTCTGACGGGCAGGGGTCAAGAGTCTGACAAGGCGTGTGAAGGAAGGGCTGGATGTGGTCTCGCGTGGGGAACAGCAAATGTAAGGAGCGGCCGGCACCCATGAAAGGAAAGAGCACTGTTTCTAGAGTCAGGTAGGGCGGATCCTTCGGACAAGCTCTCTGCTATTGGGCAAAACACACAGGTCATCGAATGGAACCCTCACGGCGGCACTTCGTTGACGGTCGTGTCAGACATGAATGCACAGACGGGAACAACGAAGCTCTGAGAGGCTAAGCCTCTTGCCCCAGGTCACATGGCCGGTGCCCACAGACAGGAGCCAGAAGTCAGTCTTGGTCCAGTGAGTCTTCTGGCTCTCACCCTGTTTCCCAGTCCCCATCTGGGCATTGCCCCTTCCTAGTTGCCTTGACCTCGGAGAGCCACAACCTCCGAGGACCTCGATCTTCCCGCGTGCACCCCAAGAATGGTGATCACCAGGGCTGACATTCAGCACGAGGCACATTTCCCCTCCTGGACACCAGCCCAGTGGCCTCCAGTGGGCCTCCTCAATGCCAACAAGGTCATGGTGACATCAGGCCAAGAAAAGTACTTAGAATTCTCCCCAGTTCCCTCTGAACACGGACAGAGAGAGGAACAAAGGGCCTGTTTGTCTTTTTGCAGGTGGATCAAAGGCAGAGAAGGCCAATTAAGGGGGCGGAGGGAATACTCTGAGAGTGGGTCTACAAGTAGAAACACAGGGAAAGATGACAGAAAAATTGAGGGATGGGTGTTCCTGGGCAAAGAAGAACAGATGTAGCAAACCGAGTTCACAGGAACCCAGCGATTTTATCTCAATTTGATACTAGACAGCTCCCGTCTGTTTAACAAATGCACCTGCCTGCCTAAAGAGATCGTCAGTTTCACTTGCAAATGGTATCCGGAATGGGTGCGGCGGGCGGCGAAGCCAACGGCAGGCTGGCTGAACGGTAGGGGAAAGGGGCAGGAGCCCATGGCAGGTCTCCCAAGTACTCTCCCTGAACAGAGAAATAACACTAGCAACAGTAGCAATCATGGCCAACACCTCCTGGTTGCTGATTATGCGCTTGGAGCAATGCTAAGCAATGAGGGTGTATGTTTATTTCATTTTACACATAATGAAGCTGAGACACTGAGATGTTTGAACCCAGGATATTGTCCTCAAAATTGCACGCTCCTCCCCGCCACCGAGTCTAGCCCAGAGGAAGGAACAAAGAGGGGGACAGGGCTGAGTCAGTCCATAGAGGATGCTCAGAGTACGGAAACTTCCCCCTCACAATATGAAACCCCAGCTGAGCCGTGGTCAGGGGAGACAGGAGTGAAGGGAAATCTAGATATAAATTTATGGACTAATAGGAGAGGCAGACATTAACCAAAAAAGCAAAGAAATAAGTAACTTATCACAAATACGTGATGCCTGGTTACATGAAGGTAAACCAAGATGAGGTAAATGGAGAAATAAGGAAGAACATCCACATAGGTTGAATTAAAAACCTCTTTATTAAAAAGGAGGCAGTTATGCATGCAGCAGGGGGAAGAGAATTCCAGAAGGCCTGAAGAAGGGAAGACTTGAGGATCTCCAGGTGGTCAGTGCGGTGGGGCATGGGGAGTGCAGTGGCCATTTTACGTGCAGGCTAGCATAGCCGGGGGAAGAAAGTGATGTATCAAAATACTAACATGAATGTCTCTGTCATAATAACTTCTTACATAGCCCCCCTACCTCACGACGCACTTCCTACCCACTCTCCCATTTGCTTCCCAGTCGACTGTCCTGAACACAAGCCAGCTGGTGCCCCTTCTCCATTTAGACAAAACCAGGGCGCTGAGAAGCTGTGACCCACTCAAAACACAACTAAGGGTAGAAAAGCCAAGCACAGGGCTTAGAACTCAAAATTTTCAGTCTGAGTTCTTCCCCAGCCCATGTGGCCTTGGCCCACTGGAGTCACTTCTAAGGACAGGAGGTCTCCTCATTTAACCCTTGTGTTCAGTCGGCTCCTCTATAGGGGCGCTCACCTCTGGAATGGAGGTGGGGTAGGGGAGTGGGGGTGCACAGGGAAGGGAAGGTGGGCAAAGTGTTCCCGACTTCTAACTTAGATACTTCCTGTAAACAGGCCTCACTTTCAATGTGACTCTAATAATCAAGAAAATAAATTAGGTCCCAGAATCTCTTTTCCTCTAGATAATAGCTCATTCTAGGAAGTCATTAATGTCGTAAATCACACTCACAACTGTTGACACCATGAAAGCACATTGTTTACCTTCCTTTGATTCAGCTGCGTATCAATTAGCTCAGTGATATTTACATAAATATCTCGATTTGGAGGGCAGAATTGTCCATCTGCTTCTGGAAAGATTTAATTAGGTCTGTGCTGCTAGAGAAGAAGAAATTAATCCTTTTCAACATTAACCTTTTCAATTAATATATGTTTCGCCATGTATCTGGTAACACGCCTTGTTATGTAAATTGGACCAAGGGGAACCTTTGAGGCTGGAGGAAACGATGTCTTTTAAAGTGAACAGAAATTTTTTTTCCCAAATCTTAAAAATAAATGGATGTGTACATGCTCAGACACACGCATTTCCTGCTGGTGAGGGTTCCTTTCAAGTCAACTTCTTGCAGGCTTCTCTTTGATGTTGTATAGACCCTTGGTCTGTAAGGGTGCTCACGGTGGGTGACTCCTGCTGGGCCTTTCATCTTAACTTAGCACTTTATTCCTCAAGGTGTGGGCCTTCCTTGACTCCCCGAATAAGATGAGGGCCCTTTGTCAAAGGCTTAAAGCACCCATGCACTTTTCCTTCAGGGCACTCCTGGCTTGTAATGTCTCCCTGATGTGTGTCTCACGCACGGAAGGTCCGCTCCATGAACATATACACAGATGGTGGAAACCTCATCCACGCTGTTGGTAAAGGGCCTGGCAAAGGGCCTGACACACTGAAGTCACTCACTAATATGTGGGAAAGGAATGTACGCGCACTGTTCCACTGAGATCTCGCAGCTCACTGCCCCAGCCCAACAGAAGCCAACATCTGTTACAGCTGTGTGGGTTACAAAGGTAGATGTACCTCCCCTTCCTCTTGCCCCCACTCAGACATAAACAGAAGCCCTTGTCCCAGCTCACTCTCCATTGGGAGCCTTGCGCAGCCAGGTGAGCTCACGGAAGACTCCCTGTGCTGCTGATCCAACCTTTCCAAGGCCTCACTGTTCAAGAAAAAGGTCTCTCCGACTTCATTCTTCGGGATGTTCCTTGTTTCGCCTGGTTTGCCTGTGATCAGGTGTTTCTCACTCCCCAAGGTTTCCGTAAGGGCTGAATGCTTGCATGTGACTTCCCAAAACCTTCACTCAGTCCAAGTTGGGGAGAATAATCATAATATTTACAGCCAGCACTTACCAGATGTCAGCCAGTCTCCAGGAAAGTTCTAGGTTCTTACATAAATCCCTTGCAAAAACCCCTTGGGCATCATTACCCATGTTTCCAGGTAACAGAACAGACTCAAGAGAAGAGAGTGATCTGTCCCAAGTCACCAAGAAAATAGGACAGAGCCTTGGTTTCTAAACTCAGATCTGCCTCAAGGGCCCTCCTGCTTTGCCATAAGACAGGCTACCTCCAGGGGCTCTGCTGGACCAAAGCCTCAGTGCTAAGGACAGGGTTAGGTCTTTGATCAGAACTCTGCTAACCTAACTGACCAGGGTTGAGATGAGTCAGAAGAGCTTATCTTAATATCTGTTACCCTACTTATTTTATTGCTTCCAGAAGAAATCAGGCCTCTGTAAATGAGTTGACAAACAGGAACATATAAAGCAGAGCTTGGCAACTTTTTCCATAAACGGTCAGATGTTGAATATTTTTGGCTTCGTGGGCGACAACTGAACTCTGCCATTGTCAAAAGCAGCCATAAACAATTCACAACGAGTGGGTGTAGCTGTGTTCCCATAAAACTTATTTACAAAAACAGGTAGGATGGCTTTGGCCCTCGGACTGTAGTTTGCTAACCTCCAGGACAGACAAAAGGTACTTGATGTAAAACCTGATGTTTGCACCATCCTACGGATTAAATACATAATTTGATCCTCGGTTGGCACTTTCAAGTATGATCACTGCTTCTATTTTGAACACAAGGAAATGGAGACCTCAGGGGAAGGCAAAGAGAATGAGCCCCAAGCATGCAGAGCTGTTAACCCTGTATCCTTAGGCCTGGGCCCAAGAAGGTCTCTAATTTTCCAAGCTTGGTTGTTATTGCTTGCCTGTTTTTTTCCAGTAAACTGAGAATATCTTTAAATTTTGTTGGTATCTCTAGTCTTTCAGGGACCCACAGCTCAATATTCAAAGGGATCCCTTAGTCTCTTCAAAGCCGGTCCACCCAAGGGGAGGGGGAGGCTGGTAACTCCCAGGACAACGGAGCTGTCATACAAAAGTTTCAGTCACCAATTTCCCTAAGGGAGGATGAGAAGCGACAGCCCCAGGCCACAAGGCCCTGCCTACCTTGAGGACAGCCCAGCACCCAGCAGGTGATTGGTAGCTCACGACTGACTGACTTCCGTGGACGAGGGCATTTGATGCGAGAACTCCAGCAGGGGTGACTCAGGTCCAGGCAGATCATTGGACATGAACTGGAGTGTTGGGTCGGACCGAGCTTCTCGAAGTCTGACTGGGCCACTGACGTCAGCAAAGAGCCTCGGGAAAGTTACTTAACATTGGACATTGGTAAACCTCACTTACCTTGTCTATGAAAATATGCCAACGATGTTAGAAACACTTGAATAAGCCACTGTGAGGATTAAATGAGAAGGCACAGACGGATCACAGCTCATTTTATAATCGCGTGGATGGTTATAAAAGTGGCTGGGATGGCTGTGATCACCAGAATTACTGATCACGCATGCTCCTGGAATTCTCACTGGTCGCCACATCCGCCAGTTCTCATCCCAGTGGGAGCCATGCAGTCAGTTGAGGGTATGAAGTCCCACGGTCTAATATACCGAGGCACTGAATGTGTCGGTGTGACACAGTTGTAAGCATCACCAAGCCTCCTCTCAAAGGCCTAGATTCTAAAAGACTTTTCATATAAAGTTATGCCAACACTGGAATTACAAATATGTCCAGTGACAGACGGGCGCGATGGAGATTAAAGTGAAGCAAAGACAAATAAATACAGATTTACCAGGGATGGGGATTTTTTTTTCCCCCTTCTGTTTGCTTTTTCATGAAGTTCCACGAAGGTAGCCACAATGTTATTTATGAAATAAGAAAAAGCGAATGTGGAAAATTTTTGATGAACTGAAGTTTCAAAACCAGTAGTATTTGGCAGAAGATAAAAACATCTCGCTTTAAGACACATGAAATTTCTTTCATTAACTGAAGCATTCACAAGGTAGCTATTTGGTTAACTTACTAAACAGTTTTATTAATGACATTTAAAAAAAAAATCTCATGAACTTCAGCTATTCTCCTTGTGGGCTAGAGAGTGGACTGCTTTGCTGCTCTGTCTTCCCTGTTCTTCCAGGATTATTACCAGTTCCTAGTCAACAGAGAACTGAAATAATTGAGCTATTCAGAGGAAATCTGACCATTTTCTTGAACTATGTCTGCCCCAGCAGACAGACTCCTTTAGAACTTCCGAGAACAGTACAGATGGTCCGGGCATAAGGTCATCCACTTGTTTTTGCAAAAAGCCAGGCATTGCACTGACCAATTAAGATGGAGGCCTTGAGCTTTCTGAGAGTTCTGTTTTACAGAATGTCTTATTCCCACAAAAGAAGTTTAAAGAAGTGACAGATGCCATTCTCCTCAGCCCTCTGGTACCTCCTAGTTCCCCAAAGGGCAGTCTATACGTGGAATCAACGGATCTGGGGTTGCCTCTAGCTCTGACACTTATTTACCAAGGAATCTGGGGCAAATCCCTTCATTTCTCTGAGTTTCAATCATGTCAACTGCCCCACTGACCTCACCAATATCATGAATATAAATTTTTTTAAACCATAATTTTATTCTTTACGAAAATACAACCTGAGCACGCACAGGTTCCAGACTCTCTTGTAGAACTCAAAAAGGAAAGACACAGAACCCACTCTCAAGAATCCAGTAGAAGAAACAGGCAGACATTCAAAACAGAGGGTGCTAGGGGACCACAGTTGGTATGGGGGTGGGGGTAACCTTGAGGTCATAAAAGACTTCACTAGACAGATGAACGTCTCAGACAATTCCCGCCGGAGAGGGAGAGAAGTGCGGATGCCAGTCTGGTCAGTGAGAGGAGTATGGAAAGATGCTGCCAATGGAGTATAATGGAAATGTCCTATAACTCTTCAGGGCCAGAGCCCAAGGGAATATGTGGAGAGGGAGAAAATATGAGAAATAGAAGGCTGGCAGGACATAGTAACATATATTATTGAGAGTTTGGGGAGGATAAAAAATAATTCTTTATACCATTTGGCTTTTCATCTTGATTTGGTCATCTATGAATTTCAGTATCTCCCTTTATCATTTCTACAACACTATCCACAATGCTCTAAGGTAGGTAGCATTGCTATCCCTATTTTACAGAGGAGCAGACACTTAGAAAGTTTAAAATCTTCCCAAAATACCACAGCAAGTGGTCCATCCAGGAGCCTAACTTAATTCTGTCTGATGCCCTAGTTAACTGTTCTGAACCACTGAGTTCTCTTGCCCCCGCTAAGGGTTTAGGCTTCATCACCCAGGAGCTGATGTTGGGCACACTGTGGGATGGACCACACGACCCCCACCTCTTGGTATTCATAACCCTGTGTGATCTCCTCTCAAGTGCGGTGCCCTAACAACCTTTCTTCTAACCAACAGAATACAGCCAAGGTAATGGGATGTCACTTCCATGATTCAGTTGTATCTAAAATTGTGACTTTCCTCTTGCTAGAACACTCTGTTCCTTGCTGACTTTGATGAAATAAGAGGCCATGGGGGAAAGGTGCATCTGGTGAAGAACTGACAGCAGCTTCTGGCCAAGAATGAGTAGGGAAGAAAGGCCCGCAGTCACTCAGCCCTGCAGGAACTGAATGCCGTCAACAATTGGAGGGAAACTGAAGTGGATCTGCATCTAGTCAACCTTCCAACCGAAAGCCCACCCCTGACCAACAACTTTATCGCAGCCTTGGGAGAGATCCTGAAGCAGAGGGGTCTCCGGCTAAACTGTGTCCAGACTCCTAGCCCACATAAACCATGAGATGACGCGTGTGTGCTGACTTAAGCCACTAAGTTTATCGTCATTTGTTACATAGCAAGACAACTAATACAGAGCCTATGAAGGGTTTAAGCCAGGGATGATCAAGGACAGGTCTGCATTTCATAAAGTCACTTTTGCCAACAGGGCAGAGAATGGGTTAGGGGACCAGAAGAAGAGATTAGCTAAGAGGTTATTTCCCAGTGAGACATGATGATGACCCACAATATGGCTGGGGCAGAGGGAAGGGCGGGGAAAGAAAAGCAGAGGAATTTGCAGAAGACACATCAGGGGCAGATTCAGAAGTCTGTTGGGTGCCTCCTGATGCACGTAGGGAGGAAGGAGGAAGAAACACTGGGTTTGGACATGATAAGGGTCATGCTACTGGCCTCACTCAGAGCTGAGACCTTAAAGCTCTCAGCAGCCCTTCAACAGCACAAGCCTGACCCAGTGCCACATGAGCCTCAGGGACCCATCGCAGCCAGTGGAGAAACTGCTGGGCATCTAGATAGGACAAGCAGAGTCCTTCGGCTCTTTGGGTACCACATTCTGAAAGTCTTACATGACGGGAATTCGACACTTTGGAGGAGGCAGCCATGATAAGATCCATCCTCTTAGAAATTCAGCCCAGAGAAGGGCCCCAGCATCAGAGACCACATCAAAATGTCACCCAAAAGAAGGAGTTCTCTCTGGAGAGAAGCAGAGGCAAGTAAAAGACAGGCCTCCAAGGTCAGGATGGACCGATCTCCCCAGTTCAGGAAAAACACAGATGAGAAGATGGACTCACGATCTTGGCCACTCACTGGGGACACTGTCTCCTTACTATCACTGCTTCCTTACGTGGACAAAACCACCAGCCAGCTGCCATGCAGCTAATTGAGGCTGAAATAAGGTGAGAACTTTGAAAAGGAAACTGTGAATCACGCATATAAGCTGATGTTACCATGGTAAGAGAACTGAACCTCGGAAGAGTCAGAACTTCATTCTGGGGCGTTTGTTATGCAGCCCCAGCAAACTCATACAATGACACAGCAACTAGGCTCTAAAACCAGGGCACGTGCATCTCGGCCCATCAAAGTCCACTCAGTCCTCCTCCTAGGATCCAACATGGGCATCCAGTGGGGTACAGAGAGGCCTTGGCACAGCTGGGGGAGTGGGTAGCTGGTCCCAGACCCTGGTGGTTCTAAGCACCAAATTTCACCCTCATAATGACTCATCCTCCAATAACGGGATGACATCTGAGGTCAGGGCAGGAAGCTAGAGCATCACTCAAAATGTGGTCCCTAGGATCCCATGGGGGCTTCCTAGAAATGCAAACTCTCGGGGCACACACTAGAATTGGAATCTCTTGACAAAGGCCCAGAGATTTAGGTTGTAACAAGCTCTCTAGCTAAATCTTTTTTTTTTTTTTTAAAGATTTTATTTATTTATTTGACAGAGAGAAATTACAAGTACACTGAGAGGCAGGCAGAGAGAGAGAGAGGAGGAAGCAGGCTCCCTGCTGAGCAGAGAGCCCGATGTGGGACTCGATCCCAGGACCCTGAGATCATGACCTGAGCCGAAGGCAGCGGCTTAACCCACTGAGCCACCCAGGCGCCCTCTCTAGCTAAATCTTAAATAAAATCTTAATGATATTTGGAGAAGCCCTGGGCTGGAGGAAATGTGTCTAATTGGTTCAATGGCTAAGTGCACCTCTGGCAAGTGCTATGTGTTAGGGAGTAGCCAGGAAGGGGCAAGTGAGATGTTGTCTGTGGGGGTCTGGTGCTCCAGGAATGGGCAATGAGTAATTACTGAGCACTTGTTGTATGCCTCTGAGGATAAACTGGGGGGTGGGGGTCAGGTAAAAACAGAGTTGACCCTTGAGTCTCTACCAATTACAGTCAATATGTCATGTTGCCCTCGTAAGAAGGGGAGTAGAATGGGAACAGGGAGGGAGTGGCACTGCAGAGGACTTTGAGGGTCAGGGGAACTGGCCATGTTACCTGCAGAGCATCCCCGTGTGATCCAGATGGAAGGTCCATGTGGAGACACAGCTCTTTAAACGAGCTAAGAGCTAACACTACCAAGGGTCCCCATGGGGCATCCCTGTGTTCAGAGATGAGGTTTGTTATCCTGTGGCCATTGGTGGTTTTGCCCTTGACCCCTGGTTCTAATGCAGCATAACGTTCAAAGCCACCCCCACTGGCCACAGGCATTTTTCTAACTCCTCCCTATTTTGAAGCACTGTCGTAAGTTTGCACCTCCCCCAGGCGCCGACTCTGAGGTGGGGATTTCGTACCGGTGCCTTACTGCAGATGATTCCTGGAAGCACGCTACAAAAGCAAAGGAGGGAAACAGCAACAGGAAGAGCGCCAATGAAGATAGTGCTAATGAGCGAGTCACCAGTGTGAGTGACTGGGGGCTCAGTCGCACAGGGACTCTCTGGGAGACTGTGAAAGATAGCTGAGAAGTGGGCTCCCCAAAGGTGGGCGAGCCCTGTCCCATCCTCCTTCTTTGCTTGAGGGCTGCTGCTGGGCTTCATGCCCTGGCTCACCTGCCCTGCACATGGACAGGATACCCTCCCACAGCCAGAGGGACTTGTGATGCTATCGGTGTGGAGGGAGACTGTCTACAGGTGCCCCCAGGGCAGCCGAGAGATCCAGGTGACAGTCCCCCTACAGGACTTTTTGCCAGAATGTCTCTTACAGAGACAAATACGTGACATCTGGAATCTGAGCTCCACAACACTCGCCACAAAGAAAACCGAGCCATCTCCCTTCCTTGTGAATCTCAAGTTGAGCAAGATACAGTTCTCTCTGTCCATGTCCGCAACCATCCTGATGGCTTATGGAGTAATGAAATGTCTTCCTGTGAGATCTGTAATGCTCAAACACAGACATGATTTGATACTGGCAAGAGCAGAGATGGTGTTTCTGTTCTGTGCACAGGAATATGGCTGAAAACAAGAGGACATTGGCGAGGACAGAAATGCTGAAAGTGACCGGCAGATCTCCCCACTGCCTCCAAAGATAGGTTAATGGTGTATGGATGCCGATGCAGGTTCCTGGGGCTCAGGGACCCTGTCTCCTCCGTCTTGGCCTTCCTGGCACCCCTAGGCAGCACCCACACAGAGCAGAACGAGCTGTCAGTGTGTGGTGTGCTGACTGAGATCGCCTTTCAGAGCCTTAAAGGGCTTTGAGTGTGCCTCATTTCACATAAGTCTAATTCGCTTAGAAATTCTTAGAGTTTCAAATGGACATGTTGAAAATTCACGCTTTCATTCACTTTTAATGAGAATTTTCTTTTTTCAAGAAGAATCTGTAGGCTTCCTTCCAAGTAATTCCACAGCCATCTGGAAGACTTGTGTTCCTACTTAGAAGTGCTAAAAGAGATATATATGGAGGCTGACTCCTGACGAAATTGGAAATGAAGGGAAGCATGCTTTAGCAACACCCACGTCCCTTCCCGGCTTCTTGTCCTTTCTCCCTGTGTCCCCAGAGCTCCAG